>NC_074686.1:20592619-20850119 GCF_029448725.1 Salvelinus fontinalis
TGTCAGCTAACATTTTATAGATCGTTAGGTAAGTTAGTCTAGCCAGCTATCTAAACCTTGTAGTAATCAGGGCTGAAGGATCCCTGAGCCCTGAGCTCCTGGGAGCCCACATTGATTGTGTTAGTCACTCTCACTCAGATATCACATGAACCTGGTTTAATTCATGGCAAAATTGCAGGGAACTGGCTTTTAAAACTGCAAAATACTCTCTCTGCCCATGGCAAAATTAGTAGAATTGCATGAAATTTGTTTTAATTAAAACTGCAAAATGCTCTCTCTGCCCCATGGCAAAATTGCAGGAAAATAATTTTAAAGGTTTTGCCCGCAAGGTGGTGGGCTCCCCCAACCAGATCTCGCTTCGGGCCCCCAAAGCCTTCGGGCCCCCAAAGCCAAATCATCATCATACATGACAAACACATCAACTTTCCCATCACTGTCATTTCATGTCCTCCACATAACTGAGACTCAGAAGCAGTGACTATGCATAGCTGAATGGATAAATATACAATGTGACATTTCTCTGGGTATCAAAATAAATGGTTTTCCATTCAATCTCTATATAGTCAGTGGTGTTTTCTGCTTGTATCTGAAATGTAGATGTGAGGAAGCAGCTGTCTGCATCCGGCTGCTGGATGTGCAGCTGTGATAGGCCTTTGAAGGAAGCATCCCACTGAGGTGCTCTCCTTTTATCTACCTCGACATGCACTCTACACCCCCTCCTCTCTTTCTCTCTCTCTCTCCCTCGGTTTCTCTGTTTCTTCTCTCTGTTCTCCCCTTCTCTTCCTCTCGGCAGCCCTCTCCAGAAAGAACAGTCGCTTCAACCAGCACGAGTGGCAGACTATTTTGTACAAAATTTAGATTTAGTGAAAGAATGTTGTGTTTCGGCAGCATGATGTGATACTGCAAGTGCAAATAGTCGTATTTAATTCCAAACCAATCATAGCCTGGCTATCACAGATGAACAGTCAGTGTGTCAACAGAGTTGTAATGAGGGTGGATGCTCAGTACTCCAGGCCAATCTGAAAAGATGGCATCTCTAGTTCTGCTCTACAGGGATAGAGGGGGAGAGGGAAGGAGGGAAGGAGGGAGCGGAACTAGCAAGGCATTAAAGAGGCTTCACTGAGACTCCTTGTGATACTGAGGTACTAATCAAGTTATCAATCAAAATACTGTGCATCATTTACACGGTCTGACACTGTCACGTTCCTGACCTTATTTGCCTTTGTTTTACTTTGTTTAGTTGGTCAGGACGTGAGCTGGGTGGGTAGTCTATGTATTGTGTTTCTATGTTGGGTTTAATGTGTTGCCTGATGTGGTTCTCAATTAGAGGCAGGTGTTTGACGTTTCCTCTGATTGATAACCATATTAAGGTAGGCTGTTCTCACTGTTTGTTTGTGGGTGCTTGTCTTCCATGTTTGTGTCTGTGCACCACACGGGACTGTTTCATTTGTTCGTTCGTTTGTGTAGTCTGTACCTGTTCGTGCGTTCTTCGTGTATATGTAAGTTCTCTAGTTCAGGTCTGTCTACGTTCGTTTTGTTGTTTTGTATTTTCCGAGTGTTTTCCGTATTCATCTTTTCCTTAATAAATATTCATCATGTCTGCATACAACGCTGCATTTTGGTCCGACCCTTACTCCTTCTCCTCATCCGAGGAGGAGGAATTAGACAGCCGTTACAGACACTTCATGTGATTTAAAGGAATGCAATTACTCATGTCTGCAATCAAAGTGTTCAAGTTCTAAAGCAATATACAGGAGTTACAGGTGTTAGGGAGTTTTCACAATGTTAGACCCTCCAACTTTAAGCCTTCAACCACTGTGCCTCTGCACCAGAAGTAACCTGCTAACTGCTGCACATACACTCACTAGCGCTTTCTTTTCTCTCGCTCTCAATTCAATTCAAAACAAGGGGCTTTATTGGCATGGGAAACATACGTTTACATTACCAAAGCAAGTGAAATGGATAAACAAAAGTTAAATAAACACACGCACAAGTTCCAAAAGAATAAAATAATTTCAAATGTCATAATTATGTCTATATATAGTGTTGTAGCGATGTGCAAATAGTTAAAGTACAAAAGGGAAAATACATAAATATGGGTTGTATTTACAATGGTGTTTGTTCTTCACTGGTTGCCCTTGCCCTTGTCTCTCTCTCTCTCTCCTCCTCCTCTCTTTCTCTCTCAATCATTCTCTCTTCCTCATCACTCCCTTTCTCTCTCGCTCTCTCTCTTTCTCTCTTCCACAATCTCTCTCTCCCTCCTCACTCTCTTTCGCTCTCTCTTTTTAACCCCTCCTACCCTCTTTTCTCTCTCTCTCTAGTCCCTATCCTCTCTCTCGCTCTCTCTCTCTCTCGCTCTTTCTCAGATATTCTCCTTCTGTTTGTGTGACATAATACCTTTATTGTTAAGCTACTATAAGGATGCAGCAGAATGGTAAATGCTAAACTAATTCATATAACACCATCCTGACTTAACACACCACAATGTTTGTCTGTATTAATCATAGTCACTAAATGGCTGGGCTTCAGAAGCGAGACAATCCGTCACACCTTTCATTTGTCTGCTTGAAATGTCAAGTATACAACACTTTCATTTCCCACAGTGCTCTGGGTGGATCAATTCCCAAGTCTCTGTGGTTGATAAATGTCTTTGTCCTGGCTGGCTGGAACGGAGCGTGTCATTGGCTGGGGAATTTATGTCTGGGAGCCCTGTCTGTGCTGTCTGTCTGCGAGGATTTTGGCCGTAATACGTGACCTTGTAGAGGAGGAGCTGCAGGAGAGGGGAGGGAGATGGGGAAGGGGACTGCGGCTAAGCCCTCCAATTAGAATATGGATACATACTGTAATGTTACTGTACGTTCCATTGCTGCAATGTAGCTAGCGACACTCAATGTGTACAGATACTATGGCACTGCTGCACTGTGTGTGTGCAGGGAATCCTGATACTAGGCAAGGCTATATGAATATTCTGTACTACAGCAAATGATTTGCTGATTTAATCATCTGGCAGTGCAGAGATAATCACTACACCCTATTATTGCTGAAAGTGAACATATTATGGACAATAAACTAAACATTATCGACAACAGACTAGACATGTTATGGGCGCTAAATGCTGCAAAGTCGTTCAACTTGATGCCCTCCACTCTACGCAGTTCTCCTATCCAATCATATAATGGATCTAATGCATACTGTAGTTAAATATGCAGCTAACCTCTCATTATATACTGCTCTGTACTTCACAAATTGATAGAGTAAAATACTATGCTGTTTTATACTGCATAGCACCATGTGAAGCTCCACCATACAACAGGTCACATTGGTCGGATCAATGCCTCCCTGACTTCCCCACAGAGGTCAGAGTGACATCCAGATTATTAGAGTCAGTACGAGGCTAGGAGCAGGTGGCTGGAGGGTCTGAAGAAATGCCTGAGTGTCACATCTCAATGTCAGGGTCAGACCAACACAACAAAAAGGGTTTTACAGCCCGAACCATGCACACACTTACCCACACACACACACTGTTCCCTGCGTCCTGTTCCAATCATAATGAACTAATAATAGATGTTTTATTACAGCAAATCAGAGACGCCTGGGATATGGCTTCCTGCTTATCCAGGGGACCAGATCTGTCTGCTAATGCTGACGGGACTACAGTACAGTACAATGACAGTGTGTGTCAGCCCGGTCTACTGGAACAGTCTTGTACACCGAGAAAATATATTCTCAACACTAACATTTGGTAACGGCCACTGAAGTCAACAAAAGTGTAGTTGTAATGCACCACAAAGGGAGAAACCGCATCACGCACTGAAGCCAGATTCATCAGCCTGATTTTCACATTTCCTCACAGAGAGAGAAAACACTCTCCACCAATAACAACAAGGCTTATTACTACTAAACAGAGAACACGAGATGAAGCGGTCAGCTAGAAGTAACACACTGTTACTTCTCTTTTGGTGTGTCCAATGCCAGCTTTCCTCTGTTTTAACTCTTGTCATTTAACTGTTTGGGACAATGTAAAACAGGTAGGAGACTGTCACGACTTCCGCCGAAGTTGGTGCCCCTCCTTGTTCGGGCGGCGTTTGTTTCATTGTCCATTTGTTTTGTCTTGATTATACACACCTGGTTTCCATTACGTTATTATTTATTCCCTATTTAACCCTCTGGTTCGCACATGGTTTTGTGCGTGTTTGTTCTTTGATAAGTGGTCGTATTGTTTGTGTGAGCTGGAGTATTTTTCCCTGCGTGAAATTATCTTGTGATATTTCGAGTAAAGTACGTTTTTACTCAGTTCTGTGTCCTGCACCTGACTCCGTCCTACCCGCTGCACACTGACACCTTGACAGAGACACTCGGTGGCAATGGGAACTTTGTTCCTTCTCTTTCTGTGGGGCTGTATCTTCTCGAGAAGAGAGGGACTACTTTCTCTGGTACAGAACATGCAAAGTCTATATCAAAACTCAATGCGGTACAAATTAATTTGCATGTATTAAAGCCAGCTGAGACACTTGCACTGTTTAAATCATTAGTCAAAACAATGATGTTCAACAAACCGTTTAGTTTCACACATCTAAGACAACGAAGGCTGTTTTCATGGCTGTCTCAGATTCCTGCACATTATGCAACCCTGAAGCACCCATAGTTAGGTGCTAATGGTGGCCTGTTGTATGAGGCCTAACCAGATGGTATAACACATCAGAAACATGAATAATATGGGCCATGCACACAGCTAGCATGTGGTACAGACTTAATTCCTCCAAAACGTTGAGCCCCCTGATAAAAAGTCAAGACCAAGGCTCCAACACAGCACCAACACACTACTGTTCCCCTACACTGTAGTTTCAGTGGCCAAATGCAATAAAAAGCAGGTGTTGTTTTCAGAAACATCAAAGGAAACTGTACTTCAGCATGTGTGTCATTGGGGCTAAGAATGTGGATCACAGAAGATGATCGTAATCATGTAGCAGGGTTACCAGAACATTCTCTCTGTCAGACAAGTCATCTCACACTCAACCCACAACAGTCCCTGGCCTAACAGACTGCATTGACACAGTGTCCCAACCACTGGCATGTTATGCATGAACTCAAACTACCTGTATAGATGTCTCGGTATGCTACAAGCTGGTGTGGTTGCCCACCTGCCCATTGCTGGAATCAGTGAGATACATTTGTGTGGGAATTAGCATCTGTAAAACTAAGAAACTGTTCTATGGCATCTATGGTATCTTTCAGCATGACCTGACCAGAACCTGATCAGGGAAAAACTCCTGGCCCAATCTACGGCAAAAAAACATACTGCTGCTTCAAAGTTCAAACTGTCCATTAAAAACAGCCAACGCTATTCAGATTTAACTCAATGTGAGAGCATTACCTGTATTCCCTGGGGTTGTTGCTATCAACCTGTGTGGTACGCGAGGAGAGACCTTCAGCCCTGCTCGGACCTGGTAGAATCTGGAGGGAGAAAATGATACAATACATTCAGTTACTACACAGATGTAGGATAATCATTTGAGCCAGTTCACTACTACAGAACAATATACCTGCAGCAACAGGAACTGTGAATTATTATGTGGATTATAATTAATGGAAATCTTTTGTAGGGGTCGATCCATTTTGTTATCAGGGCAAATCAAGTCGGACATTTTAAAGTCGAGATTACAAACCTTAGAAGCCTTTTTAAACCGCAAATACATTACAAGTTTGCATTTCCTGATGTGCATGATCAAATTAAAATATGGCGTCTGCAAATAGCTAATACACACATACCGGTGCTACGCATCACTACACATACCACACACATACTATAGCATATGAAATCAATGTCCACAATGGAGTGGAAAGAACTGCTGCTCTCCATGACATCAGACCCGAGGCTAGCACTGTCATGTTAAACACAGCTGCTAAGGAATTGTACAAATTTACCTTAATTATTAACGAGGACAGGATAAAATGGCAAATAAATAAGAAATGACTCATCGTAATGCACATCCATTCAGTGGAGTCTGCTGCTGTCTGTACTGAAGGTCAACGGTAGTAGAGCTCTGAACAATAGCTGATAAAACTGATGCTACATCCCCAATACTATCATTTAGAATGACCTCATGCATACTATTATCATCCTGCAAATGCTGACATACAGCATTCCTTTAAAAACAGATATGGGTATGAAAAGTGCAGTGAAACAAGCATCTTTCAAAGATCACTTTCAGTTTTGGAGTGTGAATGGATGTGGTTCTGTGTAAAAACACATTGTGTCCCCTGAAATTGCACTCCACACTGCCCTTTCCCACCTGGACAAAAGGAACACCTATGTGAGAATGCTATTCATTGACTACGGCTCAGCGTTCAACACCATAGTGCCCTCAAAGCTCATCAATAAGCTAAGGACCCTGGGACTAAACACCTCCCTCTGCAACTGGATCCTGGACTTCCTGACGGGGCGCCCCCAGGTGGTAAGGGTAGGTAACAACACATCCACCACGCTGATCCTCTACACGGGGCCCCTCAGGGGTGCGTGCTCAGTCCCCTCCTGTACTCCCTGTTCACTCATGACTGCACGGTCAGGCACGACTCCAACACCATCATTAAGTTTGCCAATGACTCAACACTGGTAGGCCTGATCACAAACAATGATGAGACAGCCTATAGGGAGGAGGTCAGAGACCTGCCCATGTGGTGCCAGGACAACAACCTCTCCCTCAACGTGATCAAGACAAAGGAGATGATTGTGGACTATAGGAAAAAGAGGGCTGAGCACGCCCCCATTCACACCGACAGGACTGAAGTAGAGCAGGTTTCAGAGCTTCAAGTTCCTTGGTGTCCCCATCACCAACAAACTAACATGGTCCAAAGACACTAAGACAGTTGTGAAGAGGGAAAGACAAAGACTATTCCCCCTCAGGAGACTGAAAAGATTTGGCATGGGTCCTCAGATCCTCAAAAGGTTCTACAGCTGCATCATCGAGAGCATCCTGACTGGTTGCATCACTGCCTGGTACGGCAACTGCTCGGCCTCCGACCGCAAGGCACTACAGAGGGTAGTGCGGACGACCCAGTACATCACTTGGGCCAAGCTTCCCGCCATCCAGGACCTCTATACCAGGCGGTGTCAGAGGAAGGCCCTAAAAATTGTCAGACTCCAGCCACCCTAGTCATAGACTGTTCTCTCTGCTACCACATGGCAAGCGGTACCGGAGCGCCAAGTCTAGGTCCAAAAGGCTTCCTAACAGTTTCTACCCCCAAGCCATAAGACTCCTGAACAGCTAATCAAAGGGCTACCCAGACCCCTCTTTTACGCTGCTGCTACTCTCTGTTTATAATCTATGCATAGTCACTTTAACTCTACCTACATGTACATATTACCTCAATTACCTCGACTAACCGGTGCCCCCGCACATTGACTCTGTACTGGTACCCCCTGTATATAGCCTTGCTATTGCTATTTTTATTTTACCGCTGCTCTTTAATTATTTGTTACTTTTATTTTATTAGAATTGTTTTACTTATCTATTTTGTACTTAACACATTTTTCTTCTTAACTTTTTAAAGCATTGTTAGTTAAGGGTTTGTAAGTAAGAATTTCACTGTAAGGCCTACGCCTGTTGTATTCGGCACATGTGACAAATACAATTTGATTTGATTTGAGACCCATCGGAAGGCGATGGAAGAGACCAGAGCCTAGCTGTGAACAGACATGGTATCATCAGGGTTTTAGCGAGCGACCGCCTCTGGGAAACGGAGGCGTGACAGTGAAAAGCAGGGAAAAGGTTTTGGAGATTGATAAACAAGGGTATAGACTTAGTTCCGAAAAAGGTTAAAGGCAGATCACAGCGCGACTGTGTGAAACCCATTGTAGAACATGTTATGGTTTGAGTCAGAGTGTATTGTGGGAAAAAGATAACAGAGAGAGAAGCAAGAGATGGATGATATACAGTATAGCTGTAGTTAGTCTTGATATCATGCACTGCATCATTGACATATGAACACGTTTCCAATAAAAACAAAAGTGGAAACATTCATTAATTGTACTAGTTAGAACGTCAGAAACATATTCTTCATGGTTGAAGGAGTGCATTCTGGGTATCACACACTGGAGATGTATTGGCAATCAGTTCTTCAAATGGACTTCAAATGGACATGCTCCTAGAAACTACAGCCAGGATTATCAATCAAACCTGATTATAGCATCAAGAGCAACGTTAGACGCGACTAATTCTCCATCCGTTCAGCTCGACTATAAGGCCTGCGCTGCTCTTATCACCCTCTCCTGGTTTAAAACATCAAACACAGACTTTCGTTTAATGCAATCACTCCTCTGTAGGGTTTGTATAAAACGTACGTGGGAATAGCTTTTTCAGGGCTGTATATAAGATTTGCATAGATGTTTAACCTAATGGTCTTTCTTTGTACATTTCTCCTTATTTCACAATAGCCAATGACTGTGTTTTCTTTACACCAGCAGTCACTTTGACAGGAGTCTCTGACTCTCTCTCCCTCTGTTCTGTCCTCCGATCAGACTTACTTCCTCCTTGTTGCTGTTCGGGGTGGAAACATGCATAAGAAGAAATATATTAGTGCACTCAGGCTCAGCTAAGCAGGATTATATTTTTCCAAAGCTTTAGCCCTCCCTGTCCTGTTTGGAGCCAGGAAAATCTAATCTGGGTAAAGCTGGCCATTCAGTCAGCCAGAGTCACATCCCACAGGCTAGCCAGATGCCCGGTTATAATCTCTCTGCAGATACACTGTATCTGTACGGCATAAAGATGACCCTATTCTACCTTGTGTCTGTGTCCCAAAAGCACCCCATTCCCAATGTAGCGTACTACCAGGCCCATATCTGTCCTCAAACACCTCCTACTGTACGGCATAAAGATGACACTTTTCTAAATAATAACTGTCCGTTTTATCATTAATATGAACTATGAAGCAGCCAGAGATACAGGTGGAGACTGTCAGTGGGTATTAATATGAACTATGAAGCAGCCAGAGATACAGGTGGAGACTGTCAGTGGGTATTAATATGAACTATGAAGCAGCCAGAGATACAGGTGGAGACTGTCAGTGGGTATTAATATGAACTATGAAGCAGCCAGAGATACAGGTGGAGACTGTCAGTGGGTATTAATATGAACTATGAAGCAGCCAGAGATACAGGTGGAGACTGTCAGTGGGTAATAATATGAACTATGAAGCAGCCAGAGATACAGGTGGAGACTGTCAGTGGGTATTAATATGAACTATGAAGCAGCCAGAGATACAGGTGGAGACTGTCAGTGGGTATTAATATGAACTATGAAGCAGCCAGAGATACAGGTGGAGACTGTTTCAACCCAAGTTTCCGACATGCCACATGAGTGGGTTAGCCCTCTGAGCTAAACCCTAATGATTAGCTTGTGCAGTCTTCAGGTCTCAAGGCAAGTTTACTCATGACAGGAGTGGGGTTCACCGATCCACCTCCATTACACTCACCCTCTCTGGAAGAGATCCACATTGTGAAACTTGTTCAGCTCTACAGAAAACTCCAACGTCCCCTGTACTTCAGACATGATACGTTCCAGGTCATCCCCTGCAGAGAGGAAAGATAATATATCAATCAATATAAGATGGGTAAAAATGGGGTCACAATAGACACATCTGGATGCATACTGTATTGTAGTGTGAGAAACACACTGGGAAATGCTCTATTGCACTACTCCCATTGTTTGATGATTGAAGTGACAAAGCCATTAGCACCTTCATGATTCATCAGTGAATTCATGGCCAACGAAGTATCCTTTCATACAAAACAACTAAAAAAAGCATTCACAAGGAATAAAAATTGAATCAAACCATGACATTTATCATCTAATCATTGAACACTGTCATTTTTCTTCTTCACTGTAGTGCTTCTGTGACTCTGTTGACCTTCGGAGGCCTCATAGTGAGAAGCACACTGGCATTTAGGGAGGAAACCCCAGACTGGATATAGAAGCTCCTCTACACACACACACACACACACACACACACACACACACACACACACACACACACACACACACACACCCACACACACACACAAACACACACACACACACACACACACACACACACACACACACACACACACACACACACACACACACCGACACACACAAACACACACCGACACACACCGACACACACACACACACACACACACACACACACACACACACACACACACACACACACACACACACACACACACACACACACACACACACACACACACACACACTCGTCCACCATGGTTTCTAATTAGACAAACAATGAGTCATTCAGGAAGCGTTTGCCTTGGTCCTTCCATCTCCCAGGAAGCTATTCACAGAGTCAACACTCAACAGACTGCACACAACCTCAGCATGAAACATTGAGATGAATGGAGAGAGAGACACCCGCGATTAAGTTTTAGAAAATGGTTATAAATTGATGGGACGGAAGTGTTGACTCACAATCTAACCGTCTGCTCCATTCACTTCTTAATGTGTTTTGTAATCATAACGATATCATGTTGAAGTCTGTTTTCTTTAAGACATTTACATGTACATGTTGGTCATTTAGCAGACGCTCTCATCCAGAGCGATTTACAGTCAGTGTGTTCAACTTACGTAGTTAAAACAACCACACATTTCACAGTCACGAATAAAGAACTCTAGCCTTCTTGTCATGAGTGCCTTTTATCATGATAGTAGTAGAGGTAGTTAGCAATAGCATGGGTAAGATTGTTACCGCACTGCATTCCTGTAGTAACATAGTAGCCGTTGTGTTTCTTGTCTGCTTTGATTCCGATTTAAAGCCCATAGGCTGACATGCAAAACCTCTACTAACGAGTCACAGTCACTCAAAAGTTGATCATTCAGCTTGTTTGATCCCCATTTAATAACTCTACCACATTAAATAATATATGCCATTTAACAGACGATACATCTTAAATATAGACGGCCACGGGACTGGAACCCGCAACCCTGACAGTGCGAGCTCCATGCTCTACCAACTGAGCCAATGAAACAACAGCAATTGCCATGCCTGTAGGACACTAAACTAAGCAGCACATTTGCTATGTGACATGATCTGCATTAACATTTACTTCCAAAACCATGCAAAAAGCTGTTTGTCCCCATTTAGACTGTTCTAGCTTCACAGACACATCGAAACAAAGGGATCATAACAATAATTTGACGCCGTAAAGCAACTACGCAGAAGTAAGCAAGAGAAACACAATAACAAAGCCTCGTTCTCCACTACTGTGTGGTCCATTATCCCATTGCTGTTGAAAACCAGCTAAAGGGAAGGAAGATATATGTCACACAGCATTGCTGCCTTCTGCTGACATGACTTCTTGTGTTACATGAACATGTGAGGGGGCAGGCACACACACACACACTTGCGTGTGCAGACACACACACACACACACACACACACACACACACATGCACGCACACACCCCCCTGCCCAAACTGGCTACTTTAATAAAGGTTATGATAGGGAACTGAGGTTTGTGCTGTGTTGTCCTTCGGTCATATTAACAGTGACATGTCCTGACACAGAGCCTTGACCCAGCAGCCTCGAACAGTTGGTGGAGAGAGACTATGTGGAGGATATTGTGCCGCTGTGTAAAGTATGCTGTATTCTACACCAATGTTGTATTCTACATCAGTGTTGTATTCTACATCAGTGTTGTATTCTACATCAGTGTTGTATCTACATCAGTGTTGTATCTACATCAGTGTTGTATTCTACATCAGTGTTGTATTGTACATCAGTGTTGTATCTACATCAATGTTGTATTGTTCATCAGTGTTGTATCTACATCAGTGTTGTATTGTTCATCAGTGTTGTATCTACATCAATGGTGTATTGTTCATCAGTGTTGTATCTACATCAGTGTTGTATTGTTCATCAGTGTTGTATCTACATCAGTGTTGTATTGTTCATCAGTGTTGTATTCTACATCAGTGTTGTATTGTTCATCAGTGTTGTATCTACATCAGTGTTGTATTGTTCATCAGTGTTGTATCTATATCAATGTTGTATTGTACATCAGTGTTGTATTGTTCATCAGTGTTGTATCTACATCAATGGTGTATTGTACATCAGTGTTGTATTGTTCATCAGTGTTGTATCTACATCAGTGTTGTATTGTTCATCAGTGTTGTATTGTTCATCAGTGTTGTATTGTTCATCAGTGTTGTATTGTTCATCAGTGTTGTATTGTTCATCAGTGTTGTATTGTTCATCAGTGTTGTATTGTTCATCAGTGTTGTATTGTTCATCCGTGTTGTATTGTTCATCAGTGTTGTATCTACATCAATGTTGTATTGTTCATCAGTGTTGTATCTACATCAGTGTTGTATTGTACATCAGTGTTGTATTCTACATCAGTGTTGTATTCTACATCAGTGTTGTATTGTTCATCAGTGTTGTATTGTACATCAGTGTTGTATCTACATCAGTGTTGTATTGTACATTGTATTGTACATCAGTGTTGTATTGTACATTGTATTGTACATCAGTGTTGTATTGTACATCAGTGTTGTATCTACATCAGTGTTGTATCTACATCAGTGTTGTATTGTACATCAGTGTTGTATTGTACATCAATGTTGTATTGTTCATCAGTGTTGTATCTACATCAATGTTGTATTGTTCATCAGTGTTGTATCTACATCAGTGTTGTATTGTACATCAGTGTTGTATTCTACATCAGTGTTGTATTCTACATCAGTGTTGTATTGTTCATCAGTGTTGTATTGTACATCAGTGTTGTATTGTTCATCAGTGTTGTATTCTACATCAGTGTTGTATTGTACATCAGTGTTGTATCTACATCAGTGTTGTATTCTACATCAGTGTTGTATTGTACATCAGTGTTGTATCTACATCAGTGTTGTATTGTACATTGTATTGTACATCAGCATTGTATTGTTCATCAGTGTTGTATTCTACATCAGTGTTGTATTCTACATCAGTGTTGTATTGTTCATCAGTGTTGTATTGTACATCAGTGTTGTATTCTACATCAGTGTTGTATCTACATCAGTGTTGTATTGTACATCAGCATTGTATTGTTCATCAGTGTTGTATTCTACATCAGTGTTGTATTGTACATCAGTGTTGTATTCTACATCAGTGTTGTATCTACATCAGTGTTGTATTGTACATCAGCATTGTATTGTTCATCAGTGTTGTATTCTACATCAGTGTTGTATTCTACATCAGTGTTGTATTCTACATCAGCATTGTATCTACATCAGTGTTGTATTGTTCATCAGTGTTGTATTGTACATTGTATTGTACATCAGCATTGTATTGTTCATCAGTGTTGTATTCTACATCAGTGTTGTATTGTACATCAGTGTTGTATTGTACATCAGTGTTGTATTCTACATCAGTGTTGTATTGTACATCAGTGTTGTATTCTACATCAGTGTTGTATTGTACATCAGTGTTGTATTCTACATCAGTGTTGTATTGTACATTGTATTGTACATCAGTGTTGTATTGTACATCAGTGTTGTATTGTACATTGTATTGTACATCAGTGTTGTATCTACATCAGTGTTGTATTGTTCATCAGTGTTGTATTGTACATCAGTGTTGTATTGTTCATCAGTGTTGTATTCTACATCAGTGTTGTATTGTACATCAGTGTTGTATTCTACATCAGTGTTGTATTGTACATCAGTGTTGTATTGTACATTGTATTCTACATCAGTGTTGTATTGTACATCAGTGTTGTATTGTACATCAGTGTTGTATTCTACATCAGTGTTGTATTGTACATCAGTGTTGTATTGTACATCAGTGTTGTATTCTACATCAGTGTTGTATTGTTCATCAGTGTTGTATTGTACATCAGTGTTGTATTCTACATCAGTGTTGTATTGTACATCAGTGTTGTATTGTACATTGTATTCTACATCAGTGTTGTATTGTACATCAGTGTTGTATTGTACATCAGTGTTGTATTGTACATTGTATTCTACATCAGTGTTGTATTGTACATCAGTGTTGTATTGTACATCAGTGTTGTATTCTACATCAGTGTTGTATTGTACATCAGTGTTGTATTGTACATCAGTGTTGTATTCTACATCAGTGTTGTATCTACATCAGTGTTGTATTGTTCATCAGTGTTGTATTGTACATCAGTGTTGTATTCTACATCAGTGTTGTATTCTACATCAGTGTTGTATTGTACATTGTATTCTACATCAGTGTTGTATTCTACATCAGTGTTGTATCTACATCAGTGCTGTATCTACATCAGTGTTGTATCTATATCAATGTTGTATTGTACATCAGTGTTGTATTGTTCATCAGTGTTGTATTCTACATCAGTGTTGTATTGTACATCAGTGTTGTATTGTACATTGTATTCTACATCAGTGTTGTATTGTACATCAGTGTTGTATTGTTCATCAGTGTTGTATTCTACATCAGTGTTGTATTCTACATCAGTGTTGTATTGTTCATCAGTGTTGTATCTACATCAGTGTTGTATCTACATCAGTGCTGTATCTACATCAGTGTTGTATCTATATCAATGTTGTATTGTTCATCAGTGTTGTATTGTTCATCAGTGCTGTATCTACATCAGTGCTGTATTCTACATCAGTGTTGTATTGTTCATCAGTGTTGTATTGTTCATCAGTGTTGTATTGTTCATCAGTGTTGTATCTACATCAGTGTTGTATTCTACATCAGTGTTGTATCTATATCAATGTTGTATTTTTCATCAGTGTTGTATCTACATCAGTGTTGTATTGTACATCAGTGTTGTATCTACATCAGTGTTGTATTGTACATCAGTGTTGTATTGTACATCAGTGTTGTATTGTTCATCAGTGTTGTATCTACATCAGTGTTGTATTCTACATCAGTTTTGTATCTATATCAATGTTGTATTGTTCATCAGTGTTGTATTGTTCATCAGTGTTGTATTGTACATCAGTGTTGTATTGTTCATCAGTGTTGTATCTACATCAGTGTTGTATTGTTCATCAGTGTTGTATTGTACATCAGTGTTGTATTGTACATCAGTGTTGTATTCTACATCAGTGTTGTATCTACATCAGTGTTGTATTGTTCATCAGTGTTGTATTGTACATCAGTGTTGTATTGTACATCAGTGTTGTATTCTACATCAGTGTTGTATCTACATCAGTGTTGTATTGTACATCAGTGTTGTATTGTACATCAGTGTTGTATTCTACATCAGTGTTGTATCTACATCAGTGTTGTATTGTTCATCAGTGTTGTATTCTACATCAGTTTTGTATTCTACATCAGTGTTGTATCTACATCAATGTTGTATTGTTCATCAGTGTTGTATTCTACATCAGTGTTGTATTGTTCATCAGTGTTGTATCTACATCAGTGTTGTATTGTTCATCAGTGTTGTATCTATATCAATGTTGTATTGTACATCAGTGTTGTATTGTTCATCAGTGTTGTATCTACATCAATGGTGTATTGTACATCAGTGTTGTATTGTTCATCAGTGTTGTATCTACATCAGTGTTGTATTGTTCATCAGTGTTGTATTGTTCATCAGTGTTGTATTGTTCATCAGTGTTGTATTGTTCATCAGTGTTGTATTGTTCATCAGTGTTGTATTGTTCATCAGTGTTGTATTGTTCATCAGTGTTGTATTGTTCATCAGTGTTGTATCTACATCAATGTTGTATTGTTCATCAGTGTTGTATCTACATCAGTGTTGTATTGTACATCAGTGTTGTATTCTACATCAGTGTTGTATTCTACATCAGTGTTGTATTGTTCATCAGTGTTGTATTGTACATCAGTGTTGTATCTACATCAGTGTTGTATTGTACATTGTATTGTACATCAGTGTTGTATTGTACATTGTATTGTACATCAGTGTTGTATTGTACATCAGTGTTGTATCTACATCAGTGTTGTATCTACATCAGTGTTGTATTGTACATCAGTGTTGTATTGTACATCAATGTTGTATTGTTCATCAGTGTTGTATCTACATCAATGTTGTATTGTTCATCAGTGTTGTATCTACATCAGTGTTGTATTGTACATCAGTGTTGTATTCTACATCAGTGTTGTATTCTACATCAGTGTTGTATTGTTCATCAGTGTTGTATTGTACATCAGTGTTGTATTGTTCATCAGTGTTGTATTCTACATCAGTGTTGTATTGTACATCAGTGTTGTATCTACATCAGTGTTGTATTCTACATCAGTGTTGTATTGTACATCAGTGTTGTATCTACATCAGTGTTGTATTGTACATTGTATTGTACATCAGCATTGTATTGTTCATCAGTGTTGTATTCTACATCAGTGTTGTATTCTACATCAGTGTTGTATTGTTCATCAGTGTTGTATTGTACATCAGTGTTGTATTCTACATCAGTGTTGTATCTACATCAGTGTTGTATTGTACATCAGCATTGTATTGTTCATCAGTGTTGTATTCTACATCAGTGTTGTATTGTACATCAGTGTTGTATTCTACATCAGTGTTGTATCTACATCAGTGTTGTATTGTACATCAGCATTGTATTGTTCATCAGTGTTGTATTCTACATCAGTGTTGTATTCTACATCAGTGTTGTATTCTACATCAGCATTGTATCTACATCAGTGTTGTATTGTTCATCAGTGTTGTATTGTACATTGTATTGTACATCAGCATTGTATTGTTCATCAGTGTTGTATTCTACATCAGTGTTGTATTGTACATCAGTGTTGTATTGTACATCAGTGTTGTATTCTACATCAGTGTTGTATTGTACATCAGTGTTGTATTCTACATCAGTGTTGTATTGTACATCAGTGTTGTATTCTACATCAGTGTTGTATTGTACATTGTATTGTACATCAGTGTTGTATTGTACATCAGTGTTGTATTGTACATTGTATTGTACATCAGTGTTGTATCTACATCAGTGTTGTATTGTTCATCAGTGTTGTATTGTACATCAGTGTTGTATTGTTCATCAGTGTTGTATTCTACATCAGTGTTGTATTGTACATCAGTGTTGTATTCTACATCAGTGTTGTATTGTACATCAGTGTTGTATTGTACATTGTATTCTACATCAGTGTTGTATTGTACATCAGTGTTGTATTGTACATCAGTGTTGTATTGTACATCAGTGTTGTATTGTACATCAGTGTTGTATTGTACATCAGTGTTGTATTCTACATCAGTGTTGTATTGTTCATCAGTGTTGTATTGTACATCAGTGTTGTATTCTACATCAGTGTTGTATTGTACATCAGTGTTGTATTGTACATTGTATTCTACATCAGTGTTGTATTGTACATCAGTGTTGTATTGTACATCAGTGTTGTATTGTACATTGTATTCTACATCAGTGTTGTATTGTACATCAGTGTTGTATTGTACATCAGTGTTGTATTCTACATCAGTGTTGTATTGTACATCAGTGTTGTATTGTACATCAGTGTTGTATTCTACATCAGTGTTGTATCTACATCAGTGTTGTATTGTTCATCAGTGTTGTATTGTACATCAGTGTTGTATTCTACATCAGTGTTGTATTCTACATCAGTGTTGTATTGTACATTGTATTCTACATCAGTGTTGTATTCTACATCAGTGTTGTATCTACATCAGTGCTGTATCTACATCAGTGTTGTATCTATATCAATGTTGTATTGTACATCAGTGTTGTATTGTTCATCAGTGTTGTATTCTACATCAGTGTTGTATTGTACATCAGTGTTGTATTGTACATTGTATTCTACATCAGTGTTGTATTGTACATCAGTGTTGTATTGTTCATCAGTGTTGTATTCTACATCAGTGTTGTATTCTACATCAGTGTTGTATTGTTCATCAGTGTTGTATCTACATCAGTGTTGTATCTACATCAGTGCTGTATCTACATCAGTGTTGTATCTATATCAATGTTGTATTGTTCATCAGTGTTGTATTGTTCATCAGTGCTGTATCTACATCAGTGCTGTATTCTAAATCAGTGTTGTATTGTTCATCAGTGTTGTATTGTTCATCAGTGTTGTATTGTTCATCAGTGTTGTATCTACATCAGTGTTGTATTCTACATCAGTGTTGTATCTATATCAATGTTGTATTGTTCATCAGTGTTGTATCTACATCAGTGTTGTATTGTACATCAGTGTTGTATCTACATCAGTGTTGTATTGTACATCAGTGTTGTATTGTACATCAGTGTTGTATTGTTCATCAGTGTTGTATCTACATCAGTGTTGTATTCTACATCAGTTTTGTATCTATATCAATGTTGTATTGTTCATCAGTGTTGTATTGTTCATCAGTGTTGTATTGTACATCAGTGTTGTATTGTTCATCAGTGTTGTATCTACATCAGTGTTGTATTGTTCATCAGTGTTGTATTGTACATCAGTGTTGTATTGTACATCAGTGTTGTATTCTACATCAGTGTTGTATCTACATCAGTGTTGTATTGTTCATCAGTGTTGTATTGTACATCAGTGTTGTATTGTACATCAGTGTTGTATTCTACATCAGTGTTGTATCTACATCAGTGTTGTATTGTACATCAGTGTTGTATTGTACATCAGTGTTGTATTCTACATCAGTGTTGTATCTACATCAGTGTTGTATTGTTCATCAGTGTTGTATTCTACATCAGTTTTGTATTCTACATCAGTGTTGTATCTACATCAATGTTGTATTGTTCATCAGTGTTGTATTCTACATCAGTGTTGTATTGTTCATCAGTGTTGTATTCTACATCAGTGTTGTATTGTTCATCAGTGTTGTATTCTACATCAGTGTTGTATTCTACATCAGTGTTGAATTCTACATCAGTGTTGTATCTACATCAGTGTTGTATTGTTCATCAGTGTTGTATTGTACATCAGTGTTGTATTGTACATCAGTGTTGTATTGTTCATCAGTGTTGTATCTACATCAATGTTGTATTGTACATCAGTGTTGTATTGTTCATCAGTGTTGTATTGTACATCAGTGTTGTATTGTTCATCAGTGTTGTATCTACATCAATGTTGTATTGTACATCAGTGTTGTATTGTTCATCAGTGTTGTATTGTACATCAGTGTTGTATTGTTCATCAGTGTTGTATTGTACATCAGTGTTGTATCTACATCAGTGTTGTATCTACATCAGTGTTGTATTCTACATCAGTGTTGTATCTACATCAGTGTTGTATTGTTCATCAGTGTTGTATTGTACATCAGTGTTGTATCTACATCAGTGTTGTATTCTACATCAGTGTTGTATCTACATCAGTGTTGTATTGTTCATCAGTGTTGTATTGTACATCAGTGTTGTATTGTACATCAGTGTTGTATTGTTCATCAGTGTTGTATCTACATCAATGTTGTATTGTTCATCAGTGTTGTATTGTTCATCAGTGTTGTATTGTACATTGTATTGTACATCAGTGTTGTATTGTTCATCAGTGTTGTATTGTACATCAGTGTTGTATTGTACATCAGTGTTGTATTGTACATTGTATTGTACATCAGCATTGTATTGTACATCAGTGTTGTATTGTACATCAGTGTTGTATTGTACATCAGTGTTGTATTGTTCATCAGTGTTGTATTGTTCATCAGTGTTGTATTGTTCATCAGTGTTGTATCTACATCAGTGTTGTATTGTACATTGTATTGTACATCAGCATTGTATTGTACATCAGTGTTGTATTGTACATCAGTGTTGTATTGTACATCAGTGTTGTATTGTACATTGTATTGTACATCAGCATTGTATTGTACATCAGTGTTGTATCTACATCAGTGTTGTATTGTTCATCAGTGTTGTATTGTTCATCAGTGTTGTATTGTTCATCAGTGTTGTATCTACATCAGTGTTGTATCTACATCAGTGTTGTATTGTTCATCAGTGTTGTATTGTTCATCAGTGTTGTATTGTACATCAGTGTTGTATTGTACTTCAGTGTTGTATTGTTCATCAGTGTTGTATTGTACATCAGTGTTGTATTCTACATCAGTGTTGTATCTACATCAGTGTTGTATTGTTCATCAGTGTTGTATTGTTCATCAGTGTTGTATCTACATCAGTGCTGTATTGTACATCAGTGTTGTATTGTTCATCAGTGTTGTATTCTACATCAGTGTTGTATTGTACATCAGTGTTGTATCTACATCAGTGTTGTATTGTTCATCAGTGTTGTATTGTACATCAGTGTTGTATTCTACATCAGTGTTGTATTCTACATCAGTGTTGTATCTACATCAGTGTTGTATTCTACATCAGTGTTGTATCTACATCAGTGTTGTATTGTTCATCAGTGTTGTATTGTACATCAGTGTTGTATTCTACATCAGTGTTGTATTCTACATCAGTGTTGTATTCTACATCAGTGTTGTATTGTACATCAGTGTTGTATTGTTCATCAGTGTTGTATTCTACATCAGTGTTGTATTGTTCATCAGTGTTGTATCTACATCAGTGTTGTATTGTTCATCAGTGTTGTATTGTACATCAGTGTTGTATTGTTCATCAGTGTTGTATTGTTCATCAGTGTTGTATTGTACATCAGTGTTGTATTGTACATCAGTGTTGTATTGTACATCAGTGTTGTATTGTACATTGTATTGTACATCAGTGTTGTATTGTACATTGTATTGTACATCAGTGTTGTATTGTACATTGTATTGTACATCAGTGTTGTATTGTACATTGTATTGTACATCAGTGTTGTATTCTACATCAGTGTTGTATTCTACATCAGTGTTGTATCTACATCAGTGTTGTATTCTACATCAGTGTTGTATCTACATCAGTGTTGTATTGTTCATCAGTGTTGTATTGTACATCAGTGTTGTATTCTACATCAGTGTTGTATTCTACATCAGTGTTGTATTGTACATCAGTGTTGTATCTACATCAGTGTTGTATCTACATCAGTGTTGTATTGTACATCAGTGTTGTATTGTACATCAATGTTGTATTGTTCATCAGTGTTGTATTGTACATCAGTGTTGTATTCTACATCAGTGTTGTATTGTACATCAATGTTGTATTGTTCATCAGTGTTGTATTGTACATCAGTGTTGTATTCTACATCAGTGCTGTATTGTACATCAGTGTTGTATTGTTCTTCAGTGTTGTATTCTACATCAGTGTTGTATTGTACATCAGTGTTGTATTGTACATCAGTGTTGTATTCTACATCAGTGTTGTATTCTACATCAGTGCTGTATTGTACATCAGTGTTGTATTGTTCATCAGTGTTGTATTGTACATCAGTGTTGTATTGTACATCAGTGTTGTATTCTACATCAGTGCTGTATTGTACATCAGTGTTGTATTGTTCATCAGTGTTGTATTGTACATCAGTTTTGTATTGTACATCAGTGTTGTATTGTTCATCAGTGTTGTATTCTACATCAGTGTTGTATCTACATCAGTGTTGTATTCTACATCAGTGTTGTATTCTACATCAGTGCTGTATTGTACATCAGTGTTGTATTCTACATCAGTGCTGTATTGTACATCAGTGTTGTATTGTACATTGTATTGTACATCAGTGTTGTATTGTTCATCAGTGTTGTATTGTACATCAGTGTTGTATTGTTCATCAATGTTGTATTGTTCATCAGTGTTGTATCTACATCAGTGTTGTATTCTACATCAGTTTTGTATTCTACATCAGTGTTGTATTCTACATCAGTGTTGTATTGTACATCAGTGTTGTATTCTACATCAGTGCTGTATTGTACATCAGTGCTGTATTGTACATCAGTGCTGTATTGTACATCAGTTCTGTATTGTACATCAGTGCTGTATTCTACATTATTTTGTCTAAAGTGTATTACACAATGGAAAATTCGTAATGTATTTGGTTTAGTCAACATTTTCCCAAGTCTCACTTGAGCCCAGTTCTAGTCAGCTATTGTCAACTGTCTCACATTGAGTCAAAAGAAGGAGCTCTGCATTTTCATCTCTCTGTCTGGGACATATACAGGCTACAGCTGGGACTGAACACGGTGTGCCTTACAGAAACACAGGAGGTTGCATATCAGTCAATCTCTCTCTCTCTCTCACTCTCGTTCTCTCTGTCACACACACACACACACACACACACACAATCCCAGTGTAACCGCTAGATCATGCTAACTGTCAGCAGAAGTACTGTATATGGCGGAGGCTGCATTGTCTCCCCTGCTAATCAACCGAGGCAGAAATTGATCAATAATTGAATGTAAATAAGTCACAGGCACCGTATCTCCAGACCATAGAATTACATAGAACTTTGATAGGATCTCTGTGATCCAAAAACACAAACAGTTTCAAGGGTATTACATGTTTTGCAATAAAATTCAAATAAATCAATTTTTCATAATCATCCTCCTCCTCATCGTCATCCTTCTCCTCATCTTCATCATCATCACCACAGGCAGACAAGCTCAGTAGAAATAAGGGAATTATTATTATTATTATCTTCCTTACCATCTCGTCTCTACTACTCTGTTGAGCCATCAGCTTCCATTTCAAAGTTGACTATTGACGTGAAAAAACCTGCTGAATGTACAGTAGTGTGTTAGTCGTAGCAATAGAAGAGATGTGTGGGTCTGCTTGCACAGAGTGTACCAGCCTGGTAACAAAGAATCCACATGCTGAATGAATGGCATTGAACCATAGAATTTAATAGATGCTGCTACATGTCCCTGACCTACAGTACACTGCTCCAGCTACACATTGTCCCTCACCTACACTGCTCCAGCTACACATTGTCCCTCACCTACACTGCTCCAGCTACACATTGTCCCTCACCTACACTGCTCCAGCTACACATTGTCCCTGACCTACACTGCTCCAGCTACACATTGTCCCTGACCTACACTGCTCCAGCTACACATTGTCCCTGACCTACACTGCTCCAGCTACACATTGTCTCTGACCTACACTGCTCAGACTGGGTCAACTGCTGTGGCTTTGTCTCACCGGATCTC
Organism: Salvelinus fontinalis; assembly: GCF_029448725.1. Classification (NCBI taxonomy): domain Eukaryota; kingdom Metazoa; phylum Chordata; class Actinopteri; order Salmoniformes; family Salmonidae; genus Salvelinus; species Salvelinus fontinalis. Next base: position 20,615,601 of record NC_074686.1, read on the forward strand.
TCAGTTTAATCAAAATGTTCTCTATAGTCAGTTAAATGACGCTTACTGTATGTACAAGATAAGCCAGATAGGTTGTTGCTAAGTCTAAAACTCAGATCCTCTGTGATTCAAAAAGACCTTCACTTTGAATACACTTAAGACAGATGAAGTCTAGACAGAATACTAAGACCTAGAGATTGTTGTCCAGTATAATATGTTCTAAGTCTGTCCCCGACTAAAAAAAATCTTGGTCGACCAAGAGTCTTCTGTTCTTTTGACAAATCGATTGGTCTGAATTTTTAAACGTGTATTTTTCCACACATAGATACATCCTATGTGTTTTAGTCAAATCAACTATATTCACTAAGCTTATCTGATGCGTTAAGCACACTGTTTGATTAAATAATTAAGACACACAGATGACTAGAGGGTGTCTGACCAGCAATTTATGTGATTGTGCCAGGCCGGGCTCAGATTTGCTGCGCCGTGTTAAAAAAAAGACAGCAAGTGACTGTGACAAGCACCCATTGTCTCTCTCTTCTCCCTGCTGCAGCGACCACCACAGAACATCAAAGTGTTTATCGCACTGTCCATGATGCTTAAGCTGCAACATAATTACAGCCATTCTGTTACCAAACTCCCTCATTCGTTTAGGAAAAACATTCCCTATTCCCTCAACTCTTGCTCTCTTTATGTGACACATGTATGCATCGGATGCACGTGACCAATAGGGCCTGACCTATAGCATATCCTATGCTATGGGGTTTCATTATGTGGTTTCCTCTCTCCTCACTTTTCTTAGGCAATAAGGCAATGGCTATTTTCTTGTCTCCTAATTCTGCTGCTGTATCCGCTCTCAACCCCAATATGCTGGTAAACTTTGCTATTATGCACATAGCAACATGGTCTAGGAAAAGGGGCCAATTCAACAGTGCACTGATGTATTTCAGAACCGCGGACAGCGATCACTATCCAACGCAGGAGAAAGTGCATTTGTTTTAAAATAATATCATTTATTTTAGCGTTGCACCATTGTTCTCACATAATTTAACCATATACAATTTCAGTAGCACATGTCTTAGACTGATGGACTGTGCCATCCCCTCAGCCTCCAACATGGATCAGTCCACTCAGACAGGCACCAATAAGACAGGTGTCTTGTATACCATGATTTTCATGTTTTTATTTGTTACTACTCAAGCAAAGAAATCTCGGTCGACCTACAGCCTATTGATCAAACAAGTCGACTAAAGGGGTTCAGCCCTAAAATGCTCTTCATCATTTACTATGCTAGTAGCTGATGGGGATGCTCTGAAGTCCAATTACAATAGACCCTTTAAAGTGGTGCTGCTTGTGGCCATATTCTGCCGTTCTGATGAGCCTGCAGGTAAAAATCATTAAACCCTAATCATGACAAAGTGCCACCTGCTTGGGTTAAAGACACACTTTCAGATGACTATTTAATGCAGAGTACTATAACACTGCTGAGGCTGGGGCTCTATGAGGCTATTACAGGTTACAGTACTGGGGCTGGGGCTCTATGAGGCTATTACAGGTTACAGTACTGGGGCTGGGGCTCTATGAGGCTATTAAAGGTTACAGTACTGAGGCTGGGGCTCTATGAGGCTATTAAAGGTTATAGTACTGAGGCTGGGGCTCTATGAGGCTATTACAGGTTACAGTACTGAGGCTGGGGCTCTATGAGGTTATTACAGGTTACAGTACTGAGGCTGGGGCTCTATGAGGTTATTAAAGGTTACAGTACTGAGGCTGGGGCTCTATGAGGCTATTAAAGTTTATACGCTCGTGCTCTATGGGGGACTTGAGTTGGTCACCACTACTCTCTCAACCACAGCAAGGACAACAATCTCCTGGCTTTTCTCTCACTGACCTGGCTTGTCTGTTCAGCTGGCAAATAGACTGACATTTCAGTAACTGAAATAAGGACAAAACCCAGTACACTCGCAGTATTCGTACATTAGCCTACGAGTAGTTCGTAGACCTGAAATAGTCTAGAAAAATGAAGGTCAGCACAATAATATGGATTCAAATGTTATTTTTCACCACAGACTTTCCTACCTGCAGTCTGCAGGTAGGCTACCTTCTATTTTTCCCATTCTGAGAGTATAACCAAATATCTCAGGATCAGAGGGGGACATTATTCAGAGTATAGCAGCCTACTATAGCTACTTGCCTATATTTGGAGTGAGTATTTGGAGAGGCATAACTGAGACAACTGGCCAAGCGTAGGCGTAATCCTAGGACAGTCACAGTGTCATGACAACCGGCTGAATGTTTACACAACACCGTCACATGACAGGAAATTAATCTCACACACTCACTTCATAATGAACCTCCATCTCATGAAACAGACTAGAATAAAAGGCAAACACACCGTCCCTACAAATAAATAGAACATACTGGAATACAACAACATCCTCCTACAGAATAGACACTCCAGCACACTGGTATCCTTATACTCTATGCCACACAATAAATTAAATGGCTATTTTCTTGGTTTAAAGACAAATTAGCCTAAATGTATTATTGAGTTACAAGAATAGCAGTAGGCCTAATCTGGACTTGTACACTGATCTGTATGAGATGTGTGAACTACCCGCTTCTTAAAAGTCCCAATCCCTAGGAAAAAGGACCAAGTAAGGAAGGGAGCTGCAGCAAAAAGATGTGATACAGGGAGAGGCCAACTGACTGTGTAAAGGAGAGAGAAGATTATGTAAATCATGTGATAGTGAACTCTGGGCCAAGTTCTTCTCAGATCATTAGCTACTTTAGAAATACTAGTTTAGTACAGTCACACACACATTTCTGGAAGGGTGACGAGTGGGTGGGGGTTGCAGTGACTTACTGAACTTGCAGTTCTGTTCTGTGCTGATAACAATGTGTAACATTTCTCCAAAGGCTCTAATATAATATATCATAGTAATTCACCCCGTCAAGTCATCCAATTAGCCAAGGAACGTAACATTGCTGTGGCCTGTGTGCTGTTGGTACAGCGGTTGGGGCTGTTGGTACAGTGGTTGGAGGGTTGATGGAGGTGGAATAAGATCTGTCTAACAGCAGATTGTGTGAAACATCAACGCAGTCTTCACACGACAGTCCCATGTGGTCTGACTACATTTTGCCCGGAGCGGATGGACCTGGGTGGGTTGAAGTCAGCTGGAAAATCCTTGTTTTAACACTTCAGGAATCTGCTGTAGGGGTCTGCTGAGGTGCTAGGAAAGTAGACTGTTCACCAAGCGGACAGCTGCATGCAGTGTGCAGCAGACAAAGCACCTGCCATCCACTAAGCAGCTATGGGGGTTTGCCAAATGCTTTCCATAAAATGATTTGCTCTGTGTGTGTGTGTGTGTGTGTGTGTGTGTGTGTGTGTGTGTGTGTGTGTGTGTGTGTGTGTGTGTGTGTGTGTGTGTGTGTGTGTGTGTGTGTGTGTGTGTGTGTGTGTGTGTGTGTGTGTGTGTGTGTGTGTGTGTGAGTGTGTGAGTGTGTGAGTGTGTGTGTGTGTGTGTGTGTGTGTGTGTGTGTGTGTGTGTGTGTGTGTGTGTGTGTGTGTGTGTGAGTGAGTGAGTGAGTGAGAGCGGGTGGGTGGGTGTGTGGGTGTGTGGCAGACACAACGTTCTACTGTTAGTATTTTAGTGATGCTGTTATAGCCAACGCTGCTATTATAGACTCATCAACCTTTTAACCGCAACTAAATTATGAGCTGGCGCGTTGGCAACAATGTAGCGGACAGGTCTGTTACAACCTTGTCAAAACATTCTCAGTTTGACAATGCAGCAGCAAGCAACAGCCGGCCCGTAATATTCTCTGTCTGTCCCACTGCACTGTGATGGACAATGAGGATGCTAGCTACAATGTAACAAACCTTACCTTCCTCACTGATGCGCTGCGAATCCCGACACAATAACCAGTGTCCACCACGGTCTAATATCCACAAGGCTTTGGCTTCGCAACCTACAGCGACCCTTGCCTTTCAGATCTACGGAGGTATGATGCCTTGTCTGTGTTCAGTCGTTATATCGCTGTTGTAAGCTGCTGCTCACCGCTTCTCCTGCTGCTGCTGCTGTTGCCATGGTTATCCATTCAGCCCCTGTATCCTCTTCTTCTGCAGTGCAAAACACTAGAAGTCAGCTTCCAAGCGTAGCTTACGTTTCCCCATCATGGCAGTAATGTTCAATTTGTCTAAGTGGTGCGCCTGGCCTGTCTCGTGGTTTAGCTTCGTGTTTATCCTCTGTCGAGGTTGACACATCGTTTCGGGAGAACGGTAACAGTCAGCATGCACAGGGTGGGCCAGTGTCCTGCCGTGGCTGCTGCATGCTTGTGCACTGTGCTTACAATTGACGGGCTGACGTCAACGCAGGCTGTGAAATTAAACACTGAAAGAGTCCACCTGACACCTTTCACCATCACTATCAACACAAATACAATAGGCTATGTTTACAGTCATTAGATTGTTAGCATTTCTTAGTTCAGTGTATTCTACAACAACTAGACTATTATGGGATTGAGATGCAAAATATGGAGTCATGGAGTTATGAGTTCAGTAAACACAAGAAGTAAGAGGGGTGTTCCAAAACAATGACAGTAATCTAGTGATAGGGTTTACCAACGAAAAACGTTTACAAAAAATACAAATTCCTGGTTAACAGGTTGGAGCACTCATAAACAGACAGAGATATAAATCTTATTACGCTCAGGGTTTGTTCCATGATCTGATGCCTACACAGGTATAGCCTATTGACGTTTTGACGTCACATGACAGGTTCCTCGGAGTCAAGGAGTTATGTCCGGTACCAGTAATAACATTCCCCAGCGGCTCAACATCTGTAGGTCAGCAGGCTATTGTGCAACTAATTTCCACTTTCATAGTTACTCTTCTCCATCCTCTCTCTCTCACACACAAAACCCCATCCCTCCCCCTCCCCTCTCTGTAGTATAAAGCCTTAGCTTAGAGCCCAGCGTTAATTTCTAACAGGTTCTACCCATCATTATCCCCATGCGTCTGACAGAAGAGGGATTGCAGGTGTGTAGACAGAGTCATGTGACCAGAAGCATCTAGAACCATCTGGTAAAGGTATAAACACTTCCTGTAGTTATCTATATAGTTATCTGTATGTGCTGTTAGAACCTGCGGAGTGAAATATGTGTTTCTCTCTCAAACAGAAGTCCTGCATTTAGCAAGATCATCATCAGAGCTGACATTGAGACTGACTGGCTGCATATAGTTAATTTACTATGTAGGGCCAGGCAACTCATAGCTCACAGTTCCTACACTAGGCTATAACATATGTATTGGTTGTGATGGCCGTCAAAAGAAGTGGACCAAAGTGCAGCGTGGTGAGCGTACATTTTCCCTTTATTTTAGTAAATGTCGCCAACAAAACAACAAACGGAAAAACAACCATGAAGCTTACAGGGCTATAGTGCCACTAACAAAGATAACTACCCACATTGAAAGGAGGGAAAAAGGGCTACCTAAGTATGATTCCCAATCAGAGACAACGATAGACAGCTGTCCCTGATTGAGAACCATACCCGGCCTAAACAAAGAAATAAAGAAACATAGAAAACAAAGCATAGAATAACCACCCCACATCACACCCTGACCTAACCAAATAGAGAAATAAAACGTCTATCTAAGGTCAGGGCGTGACATTGGTATCTTGAGCATACTAAAATGTTGCATAGGATTCCTGACTAAAATGCAAAAGTTGTATCTTTCACATTCAGAGATGGTACGTAGGATTTCTGCTTCAAGTGGAAATTGGTCATATACATTAACCATTTACAGTTTAAGTCGGAAGTTTACATACGCCAAAGCCAAATACATTTAAATTCAGTTTTTCACAATTCCTGACATTTAATCCTAGTAAAATTTCCCTGTCTTAAGTCTGTTTGGATCACCACTTTATTTTAAGAATGTCAGAATAATAGCAGAGAAAATTACTTATTTCAGCTTTTATTTCTTTCATCACATTCCCAGTGGGTCAGAAGTTTACATACACTCTATTAGTATTTGGTAGCATTGCCTTAAAATTGTTTAACTTGGGTCTTAAGTTTTGGGTAGCCTTCCACAAGCTTCCCACAATAAGCTGGGTGAATTTTGGCCCATTCCTCCTGACAGAGCTGGTGTAACTGAGTCAGGTTTGCAGGCCTCCTTGCTCGCACATGCTTTTTCAGTTCTGCAAACACATTTTCTTTAGGATAGAGGTCAGGACTTTGGGGTGGTCTTGACTTTGTTGTCCTTAAGCCATTTTGCCACAACTTTGAAAGTATGCTTGGGGTTAATGTCCATTTGGAAGACTCATTTGCGACCAAGCTTTAACTTCCTGACTGATATCTTGAGATGTTGCTTCAATATATCCACATAATTGTCCTGCCTCATGATGCCATCTATTTTGTGAAGTATACCAGTCCCTTCTGCAGCAAATCACCCCCACAACATGATGCTGCCACCCCCGTGCTTCACGGTTGGGATGGTGGTCTTCGGCTTGCAAGCGTCCTCCTTTTTCCTCCAAACATAACAATGGTCATTATGGCCAAACAGTTCTATTTTTGTTTCATCAGACCAGAGGACGTTTCTCCAAAAAGTGCGATCTTTGTCTCCATGTGCAGTTGCAAACTGTAGTCTGGCTTTTTTATGGCAGTTTTGGACCAGTGGCTTCTTCCTTGCTGAGCGGCCTTTCAGGTTATGTCGATATAGGACTTGTTTTACTGTGGATATAGATACTTTTGTACCGGTTTCCTCCTGCATCTTCACAAGGTCCTTTGGTGTTGTTCTGGGATCGATTTGCACTTTTCGCACCAAAGTACATTCACCTCTAGGAGACAGAATGCGTCTCCATCCTGAGCGGTATGACGGCTGCGTGGTCCCATGGTGTTTATACTTGCGTACTATTGTTTGTGCAGAAATTGGAAATTGCTCCCAAGGATGAACCAGACTTGTGGAGGTCTACAATTTTTTTTCTGAGGTCTTGGCTGATTTCTTTTGATTTTCTCATGATGTCAAGCAAAGAGGCACTGAGTTTGAAGGTAGGCCTACAAATGCATCCACAGGTACACCTCCAAATGACTCAAATTATGTAAATTAGCCTATCAGAAGCTTCTAAAGCCATGACATCATTTTCTGGAATTTTCCAAGCTGTTTAAATGTACAGTCAACTTAGTGTGTGTAAACGTCTGACCAACTAGAATTGTGATACAATGAATTATAAGTGAAATAATCTGTCTGTAAACAATTGTTGGAAAAATTACTTGTGTCATGCATAAAGTAGATGTCCTAACCGACTTACCAAAACTATAGTTTGTTAACAAGAAATTTGTGGAGTGGTTGAAAAATGAGTTTTATTAACTCCAACCTAAGTGTATGTAGACTTCCGACTTCAACTGTATGTAGTAGAAAGCGATGGGTTAGAAGAAGCCTACATAACCAACCCATAAACTAAAATTGAACATCCATATGTGGCCAGCTATGTAAACTCTGACATTGATTTATCCTGCAATTGATGTCGTTCAATTGGTAACATACATTTTTGTCTTCTTCTAATGCCTCTTAAGGGAAAGTCATCTAAAAGTAACTGAATGTAATCCGATTACATTACTGAGTTTGGGTATTCCAAAAGTTACGTTACTGATTACAATTTTACAAGAGATTACATTTAGAAAGTAGCCTACCCAACCTTGAGTATATCTATCACCAAGTCTTCTAAAAAGCCAATTACACACTCCGTCACGTAAGACATGTACAAGCAAATAACCCTGTCTGTGTGGACCAGGACCGTTTAATAATTTTTTTAATCTTTCTTCACCTCAACACTACAGAGGTATTCTCCGGGTACAGTAAAGGACCTACACAGTTAGGATATCCTTGTTCCTCCATCACTCTACACTCTCCTACGGCATCCCTATTCCTAACCTGCAACATAATTATTAACAGAATTACACACAGCCAAACACATATCATTATTGGGCACAGTGAAGGAGAGAGAGAGAGAGAGAGAGAGAGAGAGAGAGAGAGAGAGAGAGAGAGAGAGAGAGAGAGAGAGAGAGAGAGAGAGAGAGAGAGAGAGAGAGAGAGAGAGAGAGAGAGAGAGAGAGAGAGAGAGAGAGAGAGAGAGAGAGAGAGAGAGAGAGAGAGAGAGAGAGAGAGATAAGGTGTAACAGGAGGGAGGAAAGGCCTAGAGCCCTCCAACATGTCTTTTAAGTGTTGGTAATAAAACCTAGTCACCACCTCCTCAACAGCTCCTGTCCAATGGGAACCCTTTGAAGCAGGTTTTATGTGTCTTCAGGCCCCAGTTTGAGCATCCCCAGACCTGGTACCACCAGTCAGTCCTCACCATGCTCTCCCAGCACCAGGACTGAACTACAGGGGGAACTAACCTAAGATTCATGCCTGTGGCTCCTTTTGCTTCTTTACCTCACTCACTCACTTCTGTCTGTCTGTCTATCTCGGTCTGTCTGTCTCTGTCTGTCTGTCTGTCTGTCTGTCTGTCTGTCTGTCTGTTTGCTCTTAAAGCCCTGCGTCGCCCATCACACCTAGACGAGAGCAAAACATGGAGCACCACTGTGCTGTCTTGACAAGGTAAGAGCTTTTTGAATGATACATGTATTGTGCAGTTATTTACATGTTGAAGTGGTAATATCTGGGTGGATTGGCACATTATTGTGATCCACTTGGGTGTGACCTTACTGTGGGAAAATCATGAGGTCAGAGTTTAGTCAGGCTTACTGTTGTCTTGACGTAATATATTTCTAGTCTGAGGACGTGCTAGTCAAGAAATGATTAAACAGTATGACATTCTCTCTGTAGCAGTGTTTCCCAAACATTTCCCCTAGAATCCTCAGCCGTTCCACTTATCTGATGCATTCCAGACCCAGACGATGTGATTCAAATACTGTCAATAAAGGCTTGGTGATTAGTTGACCAGTTGAATCAGGTGTGCTACAACTCGAATAAATCAAATAAATGGTATGGCGTGGGGTACTAGAGGAGAGATTTGGGAAACATTGCTCATTAGGAATCTACTCTTTTCATCACGGATAGATAAAAGAAAAAAGTGAAATCATCAGTTTTCTAGTATCAGATTCCCCTGAACCATTGACTCGCTCTCGAATAATGAAATAACATTATATAACAAAAAAAACTAACACATACAGCACTTTTTTATTAGAAATTGAAAATACTCATGCTTGAATTTATACAGCCTTGAAATTAGCCAGTGATGTTGTGGGCTGGTACCATTATAATATTTAGCTCTGCATGGATTATAGAAACTCCGTGGCCAGAGGCCAAGATTGAGATAGCACAGCTTTATAATCTGGCCCACACTCACGCACACACAAACACGCATGCGCAGACAGTAAACCTTGTTTTGTGGGCATTCGAACATAGGACAAATAAAGCTGATAAGCCTTAAGAAGGCTTCCTCTCCTCCTTAGCTTTCCAGTGGGCTGGTTAACTGTGTCTTTGTCATGATTTAAAACTCTGTCAAAGATCCATCTGGCCTCTCGAATAGCCCCTGTCACACAGACAGTGTCATGTGGTGTGTGTGTGTGTGCCTGCTTGCCTGTGTGTGTGTCAGTGTGGGCATGTTGGCCTGTCACCTTTTGACCCATTGTGGCAATGAAAGTGACACACACACACACACACTTTTTACTTTTATAGCCATAAAGATTTGTCTGGGGAATGCTACCAAATTATTAACATAGTAATTAAAGTGATTGATACCGCAGGGTTTAATTTGTAAGGCTGAGCAGCAGAGACTGGAATGAGGGTCCAGTTGGTGTAATTAAGACAGATGAGAGCAACAGAAGCCACGCCAGGAGAGCTGGCATACTACACGGTCCAGGCTCTGTGACGCCGGGGGACAAGGCCATATGTGTGACACCAGAGGCACAGCGAGGAGGCCAGAATACGTTCAAACAATCTCTGGATGCTGGAGATGACACACTGTGCTTTTCACTCAGAGAGAGCCAAAAGGCGCAATCTTAAATATGTTTATGTTCTTATCGGTAATGCCGTTGACCTATCATCCTACATCTGGCTGACGTAGGATATTGATTTAGAATTTCCCCCTGAGAATAGAGTTGTTGAGGTTGTTGCCCTGTTGGCTTGCTTTATAGTTTCATCTGTGGTCTGACAACATAGTATGAGGAAAAAGTCAAAACACAATTGCTTTATCCAAAGATATTTTCTGCAGCTCAAGAGCTGATGTGAAGACTGCTGTCAAGCTTTCCCAGACCACCAATGTCAAAATGTTTTTGATTCTATTGTTTGCTGTGACAGTTTATCCCCAGGGGTTGGGAGTCTATGGTGCACTAGGCATCAAAGAACAGTAAGCTTCCCTTTCCTGTATATCACAGCATCAGACTGGATGTAAGGACAAATGAAAATTGAAATGCCCAGAAGCACAGAAGGAATGTACATCTCTGTTGTGAATTAACCCCAGTTAGTGCTACATTGCATTCTCTCTCTCTCTCTCTCTCTCTCTCTCTCTCTCTCTCTCTCTCTCTCTCTCTCTCTCTCTCTCTCTCTCTCTCTCTCTCTCCTCTCTCTCTCTCTCTCTCTCTCTCTCTCTCTCTCTCTCTCTCTCTCTCTCTCTCTCTCTCTCTCTCTCTCTCTCTCTCTCTCTCTCTCTCTCCCTCCTCTCTCTCCTCTCTCTCTCTCTCTCTCTCTCTCTCTCTCTCTCTCTCTCTCTCTCTCTCTCTCTCTCTCTCTCTCTCTCTCTCTCCTTCCCATCACTCTCATGTCTCACACTAAAACTGCTCTGCACAACTAGTGGCCACATATGGAGATGCAGGGCAAGTACATTTTCCAGCGAAGCAAACAAAAGCTCCATTATCCAGATAGTCTTGTGGTTTGTGTTGGAGGGTATACTGTACCGTGGTCCAGGGTTCCTGTCAGTGAAAGCCCTCCCCATAATAATGGTTATACAAGGTCAGGGCTGTTCTTGGCTGCCAGGCTGGTAGATAGATTGATGGGCATGGTGAGATGCAGGGCTGCCAGCCTGTAGTGATTTGGGCAGCATCCTCCATGGTGAAGGGCATATGTTGGTGGCTAACTGCCTCTTACCTCCCTCCTCTGTAGGGACCTTGCTGAGTAAGTCATTAGTCATTTCTCTGACAGCACCCCCCCCCCCCCCCCCTCTCTCTCCCATGTCTCCCTAAAGTTGGAATCCACAGCGGGGAAACTGCCCCGTTCCTTTGAAATATTACAACAACAAAGCTGTTACTTCAAACAACAAACGTCATTGCACCCACGATAGAACAGCAGAGTATTTTACCGTGATTTCTTTTTCTCTTACTGCTGGAGCTCCCCGCTGCCGTTTAATATACAGAACCAAAACAATAACAAATGCCCCTGGGGGCAGCCAGTGGCGCTGTTTTCCCAAATGCAGATCTCAGCTTTAACACGGCACCTCTCTGTCTAAAAAATACCTCTGTGCATACTGTCTCTGCCGTCTCACACTGCCTTGGTGCCTCAGCCGTCACTCCATATCACCCTGCCTGTCAGCCTTCTGATAGAAGAAGAGGCTGTGGAGGGTTGAGGAAAACAAGGCCAGGGGAGGGAGAAAGAGAGAATTGCCTGTGGATCGTTCTGGGGACACACAGCACAATGTTGTTGCTTTCTGTAGTACACATTCATATGTCATTCACAGGAGGTTGGTGGCACCTTAATTGCGGAGGACAGGGTCGTGGTAATGGCTGGAATGGGTAGAATGGTATAAAACACATGAAACACACGATTGCCATTCCATTCGCTCCGTTCCGGCCTTTATTATGAGCCATCCTCGCTTTAGCAGCCTCCTATGGTGTCGGCCTGTGTATGACAACAATGGTCAGTGGCCGGCTCTCCACAGTCATGTTCACTGTTTCTGCGTTCTACAACACAATGTCTGTCTTTACTGTGTGTAGTTGTTACTTCCAAATTTCTGCAAACCTACTTGGTAATGACATGTATTCTTACTCTGGAGTTGAGCTAGTGTATTAGACAATGTACACTCGTGTCTGGCATAGATGTACACTCGTGTCTGACATATATCTACACTCGTGTCTGACATAAATGTACACTCGTGTCTGACATAGATGTACACTCGTGTCTGACGTAGATCTACACTCGTGTCTGACGTAGATGTACACTCGTGTCTGACGTAGATGTGCACTCGTGTCTGATGTAGATGTACACTCGTGTCTGACATAGATGTACACTCGTGTCAGACAGATCTACACTCGTGTCTGTTATATATCTACACTCGTGTCTGACGTAGATCTACACTCGTGTCTGACATAGATGTACACTCGTGTCTGACATAGATGTACACTCGCGTCTGTCTCTGCTTATGAACATCCTCATGACACAGTTTCCCCCATTACCTGTCAAAGGAGAAATGCGTGGGTTTCTGTGTTTGTGTTATCATAAGATCTTCATCTATCAAACTAATTGTAGTCATTGATACAGTAATGATCAGTACGTCACATACTGTATGTTACTTCTGTCAGATAATATTGATGTGTCTACGTTAGTTTTAATCTCTTTTAATGTGTCGGTACTCTAAAGCTTTATCAATTTAGGCCAAAGACATGTATGAAGACATCAGATCACTGACCCAGCTGTCCTCTTTCTCTCTTTTTCTCTCTCTCTCTCTTTCGCCATCTCTCTCTCTCCCTTTCTCTTTGTCTCTTTCTCTCTTCCCTCAGGAAGCGACCATGGCACCCAGCAATGTTGCTGTACTCCTCTACCTGCATGGCCCTCCTCTCTCTGCTACTCTCTCCTGCCCTCAGCCGTAAGTTACTCAGAAGCCTTCAGGGTCATGATGGGAACATCACTTCCTCATAACGGTGTACTACTGGGATGTGGTGTTTGCTTGCACAACTACTTTGATATTAATAATTCACTTTCTTTTTGGTATCAAAACACACAAATTGTTTCAGAATACTATCACAGGTCATTCCATTTATTACAATTGCAAATCTGTTATGAAGACAGAAATAGCAGACATAGTGTAGCCTACTGTACTAGTCTGTAGATTAATTCAGATAATCTCTTGTTTCTTAATTGTTACAGATGCCGTATCTTAATTTGATCATCCTGTTGTTGCATACATTTTTTGCATAGCAGGAAATGCAAAGTTTTAGTGTATATGATGTTTACAAAGGCTTCTAAAGTTTGTAGTTTCCACTTAAAAATGTCAGACTTGGTTAGCCCTAGTGAAAAATGTCTCAAGCCCTACAAAAAAAATATATTAATTATAATCCACATAATAATTCACACGATTTTCCTTCTGTAGCAAACTGGCTCAAATTAATATTCTACATCTGTATAAGCCTCTCTTCCAAGCTGTCAGAGAGATACAATAGCACATATATCTACATTATGGGTGTTTTTCAACATCAAAACAAATACATTTCAGACTTGGGGGAATATCTAATGCAGAAAACAAACCTAATGGTTATTCTTATTACGTGTAATGTGAATGCCATCTTATAGCACGGTTTGCTTTCGCAGTACAAGCACATGATGTGTGGTCTAATAGGTAGCTAGATTACTTTCCTTTTGGAAATGGTCTGCTTACATCCACTAGTCATCATCATAGCTCTCAGTCACATGTAACGGCGGTGTTGTACTGTAAGAGCTGAGCTGAAGTCCATCTCAATCTCCTGCTCATTTAGCGTAATGACTAGGCGGCTAAAACGCTTGGTTGTATCCAAAGTGACATCCTATTCCCATTATAGTGCACTACTTTTGACCAGAGCCTATAGGGATCTGGTCAAAAGTAGTGCAATATATATGGAATAGGGTGCCATTTGGGACACATTCCCTGGTTTTGGAGAGAGAGCCGTTAACTCCTTACAGCCCACACTGCACAGTTAGAGAACTGTTTATGGCCACTACACACACAGGATAAATACCATCTCCCCAAAGTATCCCCTCCACTCAGCAGTTACGGTGGAGTTGATAGGGACTTCCAGATGTGTTGCCTCCACAGTCTGCACATCCAAATGAGCTGACTCAGGTTGTTGACTGGGAGTAGAGGCTAGAGGTACTCCGGCACCCAGTGCTGTTTCATTACTTCCAGATCTTTGTTTCCTAGTTTCCCCATGCAATGCATTTTCATCCTCATATCAAACAGGAGGAGGAGGTCAGGAGATTTGTTTTCTGATTCTTGAGTAATTTAGTAGCTTCACGTTGAGATGTTACTGCTACAGTAGAGCAAGGCTCTTTAATGAAACATCATCAAATGTTTCCACTGTCGTTGTTTCAAGTTTCAAGGTTCACTTAAGGTTTTAGTTGAGAAGGAAATGTAAAAAATCCCCTCAGGTTTCAGTTACATTACATCAGCTCTTTTTTGCAGTGAATCGCATCCAATGACAGTTAACAATTTAGAATCCCAGACAGATATGTAGGCTATATTAAATTAACAAAGACTAAAGACACAATACTAATATTATAGGTCATTCAATCACACAAGAAAAACACAATAGCACAATAGTGTGATTGATGACTCTTGGCTTCTTACATTCGCCCCCAGGGGGACATCTCAATAACTGACAGGAAGATTCATAAATTAACAAAGAAGAGCTATTACCTGTCGGTCTGACCTTCTTTAGTCACTTTACAGACGTTACAGTGTATGCAAGGCAACATGGCACAGTCACACTACAACATTCATCAACATTACCCCTGTCATCCCACACTGACATATTCAAAGCACATCAAATAAAATAAAATAAAATGTATTTATATAGCAGTTCTTACATCAGCTGATATCTCAAAGTGCTGTACAGAAACCCAGCCTAAAACCCCAAACAGCAAGCAATGCAGGTGTAGAAGTCAAAGTATGTGTCCATTGTTTTCAATACAATACACACGCTGTTCAGTTTGTGCCTGTGTAATTAACTTGAGAAATACAGACGCTGCAGCTTTAAGAATAACCGACATTAAAAATGCATCCAGTGTGGATCATGAGCATAATGTGAATTGGCATTCTTACCTTGTTTTATGACCTGTGATCGATCTCCCGGTGCTTTCCCTTGAAGATGGCACTGTGAATTGTGATTTGGTGTCTGGTTGATGCTGTGAACAGAAACATCATAACCAAGCTGCTTCCCCTGTGTGTTTTCCGTCAGAGTTAGATCTCAACAGGTTAGATGGGGACACAGCTGTCTGCCCTCCCATGAGAAATGGACAAGATGACCTTCCAGGTAAAGTATACGCTAGATACTAACAATCATATGTTGTCTTTTAGAAATATTGACTATGTGAATATGCGTACTAACTTAGTCGTCTTCATCCCTGGTTGGACACAGCAACAATTTGCTTCCACTGCGGTCTGACTTTGGCCACAGCTTGCTTGCCCTACACCATGAGATGTGGATGTAGTTTATGATGCAATCAAAGGAGACCTGCATGGGAAGACATACTACATATCTCCATGTTGTCTCAGACACTACAAGATATCGCAGGAGCTCTGAGCCAGTATTAATGAGATGTCTTTCTGTAGCCAAGTCTCACCTCTCTTCAAGACACCAGGTCAGAAGGGACTCCGTATGGAGCAGTAGTTCAACACTATAGTCCCTGTGGTTTTTCT
Source organism: Salvelinus fontinalis (assembly GCF_029448725.1). Lineage (NCBI taxonomy): Eukaryota > Metazoa > Chordata > Actinopteri > Salmoniformes > Salmonidae > Salvelinus > Salvelinus fontinalis. The sequence goes on from NC_074686.1 coordinate 20,631,185, forward strand.
CTTCACCAGACAGCAAAGACTTACATTTTAAATGACCTGAAAACCACCAGCCTCGGTTTACAGAAATCCATAAGGAAGCAAAATACAGAATGTCACAATTAAGTTAGCTGCTGTGATTGCTTAGTGAATTGGGCTGGGCTGTCTAAATGCGTAATGACTTGAGACACCTTTAGGTTTCAAATAAGCCAAATAAAATATTCCGCTGAAGCCTGAAAGATTTTAGTAGGAACAATTCTAGCTCAGCAAGATGTTAATTGTGTACCAGCGCTCTGGTAGGAACAGATGCTCTGGTAGGAACAGATGCTCTGGTAGGAACAGATGTTCTGGTAGGAACAGATGTTCTGGTAGGAACAGATGTTCTGGTAGGAACAGATGTACTGGTAGGAACAGATGTTCTGGTAGGAACAGATGTACTGGTAGGAACAGATGCTCTGGTAGGAACAGATGTTCTGGTAGGAACAAATGTTCTGGTAGGAACATATGTTCTGTTAGGAACAGATGTTCTGGTAGGAACAGATGTACTGGTAGGAACAGATGTACTGGTAGGAACAGATGTTCTGGTAGGAACAGATGCTCTGGTAGGAACAGATGTTCTGGTAGGAACAGATGTTCTGGTAGGAACAGATGTTCTGGTAGGAACAGATGCTCTGGTAGGAACAGATGCTCTGGTAGGAACAGATGTTCTGGTAGGAACAGATGCTCTGGTAGGAACAGATGTTCTGGTAGGAACAGATGCTCTGGTAGGAACAGATGTTCTGGTAGGAACAGATGTACTAGCTGCCTTCAAAGAACATGTTGTACTATGTGTTGCCAGCCCAGGCAAGAGAACAACTAATTATAATAATATGCTAGTAGTATCACTGCACCCAGTGTTTTATACAGAGTATGAAATAAGAATAAACCGTTGAACATAGTAAAGTGCGACAACACCGAAATTCCAAAATGTCCACTTCACGTGACTTGTTACAAACTAGAATGTGAACCAGAAACATGCTTTTACACTTTTATAACACCATGTGTAGGATACAAAGAAGTCCAGTACCTGTCAATCAGATGCATTGTTTCTTTTTCTACTCCTGGAACACAGTATATAACGTATACTTCACCAGAATGTCTATATATGTACAGTAATGTCACGTGTCATTTATTCAGAACGATACAGGACACATCTGGAAATCAGTTTACCTCTCGTTTAGGGTTCGATCTGATCACCCAGTTCCAGTTGGATGTTATTCCTCTGAAGGGGGTGAGGAAGGTGGAGGGCTCCACTCCTCTCCAGGTGGCATACCGCCTCGATAAGGAGGCCAACTTCCAGATTCCTACCAGGTAAGGAAAAACAGAAAAAGAAAATGCCGAAGCTTGTCGATACAGGTGTTGTATTATTATGGCTTGATAAGGGAGGCCAGCTTTCAATACCTATCAGGTAAAGAAAGAATGAAGAAACCAGAAAGAGCAACACACATATAATCGCTAAACACACACACACACACACACACACACACACACACACACACACACACACACACACACACACACACACACACACACACACACACACACACACACACACACACACACACACACACACACACACACACACACACACACACACACACACACACACACACACACACACACACACACAAATAAATGCTTCCCCCTGGGTTGATGCAGGTGTGGTATTATTATAGGTTCCTGACAGGTGTTATCACACTGGGAAACAGCTTGTAATTGGCAGAGAACAACATGTCTGAACCTATTTGGCATTTCTTGGCGACAAGGGGCGAACCCCCCCCCCCCCCCCCCCCCCCCCCCACTGTAACCATTAAATATCTCCTCCCGGAAAAACAGAGAGACATATTTCATGATGCTGCATTCTTAGTTGTAGTTTTATTCTCCTGTTCCTGTCTGTGCTCATAAAGGATTCTGGGAATCAAAAGAGACTGAGCAGCTTCCTGTGTGAAGATAGACTGTGTGCATGTGTATGTGTGTTTGTGTTTGTGTTTGTGTTTGGGTGTGTGTCTTGCCTAGATCAAGCAGTGAATGTGTGGGGATCCTCTAGACTGGTACTGTACCCTGTCATTTGTTTGATCTAAAACCACTACACAATTTGCCATTTTCAGCTTAGACCGTTTGCACATTGCTCAGTAGGCTAGAAGTTGTTGTCAGGTGGTTACCCTTTTTAACATAAGCTGTCTTCCGGTGTTTCACTGGTGGTCTGGTCTGGTCTGGCTAATGACCTGTAGCGGGCCTGTTTACAAATTCTGTTGTGTAACATACTGACACCTCCCAGCCTGCCTCATGCCACTCAGGGCAACGTGACGCTAATCACAAAAACATGCATCCCTCGGCATCCAGTGGCCAGTCTGTCTGGGCTTTGAAGTCTGTCGTCAGAAGGGTTCCTTTCCGATACCCGTTCCCTTACCACTGCAGGGGATAGAGGCCTACAACACAGCACACTTCAAACTTTGGCCTAGGCTGTGAGAGACTTTCTCCCAAGGTGCACTTAGCACACACACACACACACACACACACACGCACACGCACACGCACACGCACACGCACACGCACACTCACACACACACACACACACACACACACACACACACACACACACACACACAGCAGAAACATTAGAGTGGTCTTCATTTGTTTTATAGGGTACAGGAAACTCCTTTTTTATTGCCTTATCTTGATCTATTTACAAGCCGACTGCAGCTCTGCAGCTCCTGTCCATAAAGGCACCACCTATGGAGCCCTTGGCCTGGCTAGTTAAAACCCCCGGGCTCGTATTCCTAAACCTTTAAGTAGGAGTGCTGCTCTAGGATCAGTTTTTCCTTTGAGATAATAATGATTTGACCGGAGGGGCCCTGATCTGAGATCAGCATCTGAGACACTTAATGAATACCAGCCTAGAGGTTTCGGACTGTAGAGACTGAAGAGCAATCTGCATGTTAGAAACAGAGAAGGGTCGACTGATTGGTTGATCTGTTGATCAGAGCCACTGGGGCTCTGCTTCTGTTTAAAACAGAAGGGTTTGATGTGGAAATAAAGGGCCTCCTTGTTCCTTTGGAGTAATTGTAACTGTTGAGTTATGAATGCATCATGCATTAGAGACAGGGAGAGATGGAGGATAGAGAGAGAGAAAAGAGTGAGGGATGGAGAGCTTTAACATAAAAGTGTTAGGGTTTGATTGATGTCTCCATTCATAATGTTATGGTGGGCGTGAGGAGCTGGACGGAAAATTAAGCACTGTGTGTGATGCTTTGTGATCGTGGCCTGCAGCAGTTTTACCTCTGCTTTGGGATGATGAGTGTCTTTGACAATAGCCAACGTTAGAGATCTGAAATCATAGAACCAAACTGTGTGTGATGGAAAGCTGCTTCTTTTTACCCACTGCGAAACGTCGCTCTCGGTGCCCTCTTCTCTATGACTCTAACTAAACTGCATTCTTAATGAGAATGATTCAAATGACGATTTTGTAAAGATGCGTTTTAACCCTTTCTTCTGTCCATCCATCCTTCTCCCACTGAGGATGAACTTCCCTAGGGGCTTCCCTGTTGAGGACTCCTTCATGTATCAACCCTTTCCTCTCCTCCTCCCTCTCTCACCCACCTTTATCTTAATTTTCATCTTCTAATCTTCTCCACCCAGGCTCAATTTCCCCCGGGGTTTCCCTGACGAGTACTCCGTCATGGTCACATTCCGTATGATCAAGAACACGGTGAACAAGGTGTGGAACGTGTGGCAGGTGGTGGACGAGGACGGACGGAAGCAGGCGGGGCTCAGGCTAAATGGAGACCAGCAAGCCTTGGAGTACTTCCTGATGGGCCAGGATGGCAACCTGCAGACCGTCACCTTCCCAGGGCTCTCTGTGTTGTTCAACACCAAGTGGCACAAGGTGATGGAATGACTGATGGTACTCCTGGTTCACATTGCAAAATCTATCCAAAACTATCCAAAAATGCCCAATTTGTCCAGAAATCCCAGATGGAAGATTCCTGGAATCAGGAAGGAATAAGCAGGGAACTTTGAGAATGTTACTGGAAATGTGCAACCCTACACCTGGTACAATGTATTTAGTGACTGATTACCAAATTAGCATTTTAAAAACGTGTTTATTTAGCTATCAGTCTCCCAATGACATGAACTACGATGGCCCCTGAGGATCAACAACAGTAACCCTATAGCATATCCTTACAGATGATGATTGGGGTGGAGAGAGACCAGGTCACCCTGTATGTGGACTGTCAGCCCGTGGACAAGAAGCCCATCAAGGGGAAAGGCCCCGTCAACACCGAGGGAGATACACTTATTGGGAGGCTGGACATTGACGCTGATGCTTCTGTTGTGGTGAGTGGGGCAGGGATAGCCTGGTCCCAGATTGGTTTGTGCTGTGTTGCCAACAGTTGTGGTCATTGTTTGGGATGACAATAACCATATGAGTTGACAAGACCGCACAAACAGATCTGGGATCAGGCTAAGGTTGAGAAGGTATTGGTATTGGTTCCCCAATATTTGATTGAAGTTTAAAAATGTTAGGTTACGTTATGTTAAACCATGCCATGCTATTCTATGCTATGTTAAATGATCAATCTCAGGCCATTGTCTCATTCTAGTTTGAACTCCAGTGGATGCTGATCCATTGTGACCCAAAGAGAGCCAATAGAGAGAACTGCCAAGAGCTGCCTGCCATAGAGGTAACAACAACAACCTTGGCTCCACGTGGTCTTTACTTGCTTTGGTTTTAGGTTCATATTGACCAGCAACATAACTTTCACTAACTGGCTTCTGTGAATCTGCACCTGCAAAATTGTGAAGAGATAGGATGGCCTGTTCTACCATTGTAGGAGTGCCATGACTACAATAAATATGTCAAATAAGCACTTCATTCATACAGAGAGAATACTGGCAGCTCTCACTCTCAATTTGGACTAGACACATTTCATAAAGTGGTTCCATTTTGGCAGCATATTCAAGTCTGCCTCCTCGGGTCAGAATTGTAGATTAGAGTAGATGCTGTTATGAGTGGGCAGAGTCCTATTGTCCCATAGACTGCAGAATGAAAATCTCCCGTCTGTCTTTATGATGCAAATATGTCTATCAATTTGACTATGGTCTATTCCCTCTAGCTTTGAGGGTAACTTTTCTGCGTACAGCAGTATCTTTTCAGTACGCCAACACTAAAATGGTACAGGGAGACTGTAATACTACAGGGACTATAGGTTTACTATGGGGTTCTGTATGTCAATGACAGCATGATATGCTCACAGCCAGACCCATAGATAGAGCCTATATGATTCTGCTCACAGCTATTGTTTTTGGACAGGTGCTTTAGCTTCTCCTGACACTTTGGGTGAAGGTGGTGTGACTTCTTCACTAACTCTACATGTTTCTCATTTCTCTTGCTTCTTCAGATGTATGCCAATGCTGAGGTATTTATCTTTTCTACCTTCTTTTTTCTTGGTGTTTTTGGGGCAAATAATCTACCTCAATGCTCTGTTGTCTGATTGACTCGATGCTTTGTTACCTTAGTGGTCCAATCAAACTCTGTCTGGAGTAAGACTTTTCTTCACTCCCCTCAGAGTGGCCTTCAGTCCTTGTCATGTACTCATCGACTGTGTTGTCTCTTCACCCTCCAGCCTGACCCCAAGCCTGTCCCTGGCCCTCTTGGTCCCACTGGCCCTGAGGGGCCCCGGGGGCCACACGGAGAGGACGGCAGAGACGGCAGAGATGTACGTCTATCCATTCCATCCAAACTACATATAGAATGAAAAATGAACAATTGCATTATGTCATTTAACATGCTGGATATTGCCTCAAACTGCATCTTCGACAGACAGTAAACACTTTTCTTGATTCTCTATTCTCAATGACTAGAACGGATAACCAATGTCTTTCTTTTTACTTGCAGGGCCTTCCAGGTTCACCTGGCAGTGCTGGCACTACTGTAAGTAGGATATGCCATATTATTAAATGTGTTTCATTCTCTAAGTATGTATTTAACTCTTTGTTTCCATCCTGCAGTTCAACCTATGTCATTACTTACAATCAATTTAGCTGCAAAAATAGATCAGTGTTCTCTCCTCCACCCTGCCTTCCCCTTATCTCTCTTTCTGTCTGTCCTGATGAAAATTGCACATCTTTCATTGATTAAATTTAACGCTGACCGGCACAGCCACGGTGTATCTTAGCAACGGTGACGAGCAATGCAGATGGATAATAAAGCTGTTTGTCAGATTTCTTTGTGTACAGAGCAATACTTAGCTTTTGTTGTGTCTGCTATGTGTGGCTTTGGTTGTGTCTGTAACTCAGCCGTCTGTTGTGTCTGTAACTCAGGGGGCCAAAGGTGACCAGGGGGAGATCGGTTTGCCTGGACAGAGAGGCCTGTCTGGCTTACCAGGAGCTTCTGTAAGTATCACTACTTCCTACTGTACCACACACAACACACATGGCCTGTCATCCACTCAACACTACCTGTACAACACTCAACCTGTACCACACTCAACCTGTACCACACTCAACCTGTACCACACACACTACCTGTACCACACACTACCTGTACCACACACTCAACCTGTACCACACACACTACCTGTACCACACACACTACCTGTACCACACACTACCTGTACCACACACTCAACCTGTACCACACACATTACCTGTACCACACACACTACCTGTACCACACTCAACCTGTACCACACTTAACCTGTACCACACACCCTACCTGTCACACACTCAGCTTGTACCACACACACTACCTGTCACACACTCTGCCTGTACCACACACACTACCTGTACCACACACACTACCTGTACCACACACACTACCTGTCACACACTCAGCCTGTACCACACACCCTACCTGTCACACACTCAGCTTGTACCACACACACTACCTGTCACACACTCAGCCTGTACCACACACACTACCTGTACCACACAGTCTTTATTTTGCCTTGTGGAGCAAGACAGGGTTGTTCTCTATCACCTTGTGTATTAGCTTTGGCCATTGAACCGTTTACAGCATCTTTCCACCACTCAACTGATATTATTAGAATTCAAACTAAGGGAGAGAGAATGTTTTAGTTTGTAGATCAATGATTTCTCCTTTTTAATGAAGGGAGTGCCTGGTTCAATGGGCCCAAGAGGACCTGTGGGCGAGAGAGTGAGTTATTTTTCTTCCCGGAACCTACTAAAGAAACAATTTGTTGCTAATAACTTTAACAGCAGGGACAATGTTAACTAATATTATACGGTTCTGTGTCTAATAACAGGGACTTCAAGGTTTTCCTGGACCAGCAGGCTCTCCCGTAAGTATTCACTATATTTAGATCATTATATATTAATGGGAACCTTTTGCTGATATTTATCGCCGTCAAGCCATGGAACATGTCAGTCCACTTATTTTCTATAGCTAAATAACATGACGTAGCTGATCACTTTTTCTCTCATTTCCCAGGGCCCTGAGACAGTTGGACCCCCCGTATGTACTACCACCCCTTCAACAGCTTCACATCATCTTCACCCCGTGTTCTAAACAGCATTAAGACAGCATACAGTATTTTAATCGAGCCCTGCTATAGAATAATCACATAACTTGAGTATGTCGCTCCCTACAGGGCCCGCCTGGGAAAGCAGGAACTCCAGGAGACGATGGGAACATTGGGCCTGAGGTCAGTGTTCAAATAAGGATCACATAGTAATGACTATAGTAATGACTGGTTAAACAGAACACAACCAGCAATAAAAACATACAGGATATGTTCGGAATTCTGCATTACGTGTCGTAGCAGTCATAGTGCACTTCATTGTTCCTTTTAAAAGTCTGTGGACGATTTTGTAACATACATGTCAGACTTTTCAGTGTCTAGTAGGACATTCTCTGTGTGTTTCATGTCTAACTGTAACAGTCCATATTGTTATCAGGGTCCCCCTGGGCCTAGAGGGGGTCTGGGTCTCCCTGGTCCCGCTGGTCTACCAGGACCACCTGGACCTGTGGTAAGTACTGATACTAACCTCTAACTTCTGGATCTAACCTGAAATTGGTGAATTCAACATCTGTATCCTGTGTGAATTGACCTCTGTTTTTCCGACTTGGAGTCTTGACCGATGTTCCTCTCTGTGGCTTTGTCTCTTTGGTCTTTCTCATTAATTAACCTAATTATTTATTTGATCAATATTGTCATAAGAGTTCTCTCCGACTTTTAGGGTGGCATCTTAACCCTGACGCAGAGTGATAATCAGTATCACTTCTGCATTAATGGACATTGATTGCACAGCCTCAAACACTGGAGATCTTTGCTGTAGTGTTTGTGGACATCTACACTCTGTTTAAGATGTCACTCCATAGAGATATGTACTGTGTCACTCACTCTGTTGTTTTTAAGGGACCACCTGGGGCTGGAAAAGCTGAGGGGAGTGGGGATGATGTGAGTCTCTTTTTATCATCTTTCTCAGGGTTAAACCAACTTTCACCGGGTCTGCTGTTGTTGTAATAACTACACTTCAGCTTAATTCACACTTCCCTTAGACATTGTTGTTGTCGCTGCCATTTCATTCTGACAAATCTGCATGTGGAACATTGGTAGCTATAGTGTTCTTCAGTCAGTGGCTATCGAGGAGGTGAGCCCCCCTGCAGGTGTAGTGATAATGTTATATCTGTGTCTGTCTACGTTTGTCGGCAGTGCCCTGCTGCCTGTCCAGCGGGACCACAGGGAAACCCAGGGCTATCAGGGATGAAGGTGAGGAATCTTAGTGACAGACACTGAATGAAATACATACCTGGCTTTGGGCACCAGATCCCTTATCATTATTCACACCATTGTGGCCATTGGTTTTCTCTGATACCAGTAACTGATCATTGAATGGATTTATGTATAACTTATCCAGACGCTCAAAGCGCTTTACATTGTGGGAGGAATATCACTGTATGAACCACCAATGTGAGCTTCTGATAGTTGATGCTATTCAGTCTGAACTGGATTGTTATGTCATCTCCAGGGACACAAGGGATTACCAGGTGACAATGGAGCTGCAGGTGAAGCTGGACAAAAGGTATGACAAGCAATCAATTCTAATGTTTAGTGAAAAAGTGTGATGTTTGACAATGCGCTTAAGTACATTGGGTGCTTAGGGTGATTATTCAAGCACACAAATCGCTAGATGTGAGTATTTGTGTTTTTCCTATGTTGCTAATCCACAGGGTGAGCCTGGACCATCTGGGGTGCAGGGCCTAACAGGCAAGATGGGAGATGATGTAAGAACCGTCCTTGCTCTGAAATATACCAACACATACAGGCTGACATTCTACTTCACTGTCTGATATCGAAAATCCCAGTCGCTTGTTTTGTATTTTCTACACCTATTTTCTCCTGTTCCAAGCAGAACATAGGTCATGAGAATGCCGACATTTCTGCCTCTAATGGAAATGGGTATTTTGAGCACACTATAACGTTACATAGGATTTCTGCCTAAAGCAAAAAATGCACATTCAGAGATGATACATAAGATTTTTTGCTTCTAGTCAAATTGGTCGTACAACCAGCCATTTATATCTGTTTATTGTTTTTGCTGTGCATCACTGTGAATCCTATTAAATTTAATACATTTTCACATCTGTAATACATTCCAGGGACAAAGAGGTAGTGCTGGTTTTCCTGGTAGTTCTGGAGATAAAGGAGACAGGGTAAGGGTTTAAGACAATATTTACTACAAGTCTTGTAAATGTTCTACTTTAGTGTTTAGGGTCTAAAACTCACTATCCGTGTTCTCTCCTCCTCTCAGGGTCCCCCTGGTTTCAACGGCATCCCAGGACCCACCGGACCACCGGGTTCTCCTGTAAGCACTACTCATTTAATCAACTCAGTCAATTATAACTGCCATTTTCAATCAATGACTGGAGGACAGACTGTGGTTGACATTACCTAGGACTGAACGGTGTTTTCCAAAATGTCTGACATTATGTTCTGTAGTGACTACTTGTTTTCTGTTAGGGTATGGAGGGCATTCGTGGACGTCAGGGTCTGGAGGGAGAAAAAGGTGATGATGTGAGTATCTCCTCTCTTCTACAGTATCTCTCGTGTTTTTACTGGGCTTTCTAAATATGGTTTTGTTCCAAGCCTTTATGTTCACCTAAATTGTTGCATGGTTAATTGCATGGGCGTTTCTCAGGGAGCCATCGGTCCTCGAGGAGATCAGGGTCCTGTTGGTGCAAAGGGAGACACTGTGAGTAAACAAACAATACAACATAAATTGAACTTATTTCCTTACTAATAAGTCATCAGATGGATGCAGGATCCTTTTGTAGTGTTAGTTGTATAGTTAGATTGACCTGAACAATTCATATTGTGTAACATCGCTCTTATTTTTTATGAGTGTGGTTATGACGCTGAGGTTTTGTTGCTGTTGTTGTTGTTGTGGTCAATGATGAACTGTGATTACAGGGTACTCCTGGGGCAGACGGCATGGATGGACTCCCTGGAGTGGATGGAGCTAAGGTCAGTCTACGTTTTATGGCTACTTACTGTACATACAGTTGAAGTCGGAAGTTTACATACACCTTAACCAAATACATTTAAACTCAGTTTATCACAATTGCTGACATTTGACCCAAGTAAAATTGTCCTGTCTTAGGTCAGTTTGGATGACCACTTTATTTTAAGAATGTGGAATGTAAGAATAATAGTAGAGACAATTATTTATTTCAGCTTTTATTTATTTCATCACATTCCCAGTGGGTCAGAAGTTTACATACACTCTATTAGTATTTGGTAGCATTGCCTTAAAATTGTTTAACTTGGGTCTTATGTTTTGGGTAGCCTTCCACAAGCTTCCCACAATAAGTTGGGTGAATTTTGGCCCATTCCTCCTGACAGAGCTGGTGTAACTGAGTCAGGTTTGCAGGCCTCCTTGCTCGCACAAGCTTTTTCAGTTCTGCCAACACATTTTCTTTAGGATTGAGTTCAGGGCTTTTCGATGGCCACTCCAATGCCTTGACTTTGTTGTCGTTAAGCCATTTTGCCATACTTTGGAAGTATGCTTGGGGTCATTGTCCATTTGGAAGAATCATTTGCAACCAAACTTTAACTTCCTGACTGATATCTTGAGATGTTGCTTCAATATATCCACATAATTTCCCTGCCTCATGATGCCATCTATTTTGTGAAGTACACCAGTCCCTCCTGCAGCAAAGCACCCCTACAACATGATGCTGCCACCCCCGTGCTTCATAGTTGGGATGGTGTTCTTCGGCTTGCAAGCATCCCCCTTTTCCTCCAAACATAACGATGGTCATTATGGCCAAACAGTTCTATTTTTGTTTCATCAGACCAGAGGACATTTATCCAAAAAGTATGATCTTTGTCTCCATGTGCAGTTGCAAACCGTGGTCTGGCTTTTTATGGCGGTTTTGAAGCAGTGGCTTCTTCCTATCTGTGTGGCCTTTCAGGTTATGTCGATATAGGACTTGTTTTACTGTGGATATAGATACTTTTGTACCTGTTTCCTCCAGCATCTTCACAAGGTCCTTTGGTGTTGTTCTGGGATAGATTTGCACTTTTCGCACCAAAGTACATTCATCTCTAGGAGACAGAATGCGTCTCCTTCCTGAGCGGTAAGACGGCTGCGTAGTCCCATGCTGTTTATACTTGCGTACTATTGTTTGGACAGATGAACGTGGAACCTTCAGGTGTTTGTAAATTGGTCCCAAGGATGAACCAGACTTGTGGAGGTCTACAATCTTTTTTCTGAGGTCTTGACTGATTTCTTTTGATTTTCTCATGACGTCAAGCAAAGAGGCACTGAGTTTGAAGGTAGGCCTTGAAATACATCCACAGGTACACCTCCAATTGACTCAAATTATGTAAATTAGCCTATCAGAAGCTTCTAAAGCCATGACATAATTTTCTGGAATTTTCCAAGCTATTTAAAGGCACAGTCAACTTAGTGAATGTAAACGTCTGACCCACTGGAATTGTGATACAGTGAATTATAAGTGAAATAATCTGTCTGTAAACAATTGTTGGAAGAATTACTTGTGTCATGCACAAAGTAGATGTCCTAACTGACTTGCCAAAACTATAGTTTGTTAACAAGAAACTTGTGGAGTGGTTGAAAATTAGTTTTAATGACTCCAACCTAAGTGTATGTAAACTTCCAACTTCAACTGTATATATAGTTTAGTATACTTAGTTAGTACAGTTTAAATAAAGAGAATATATCCAGGCTTACACGATCTGTCAAGAAATCAATCTGTTATCCTGTGAACATACCTGTCATCTTTCCAACAGGGAGGAGCTGGCGTTCCTGGGACTGTAGGAATCAGGGGTGTCGTCGGAATTCCAGTGAGTCTAATATTAATCTTTGACGTTTGTATAAAATAATTATAATTAATCTAAGAATATAATTATAAATTAGATTACCTTTTGTTGGTCTTAAAAGGAAAGCAAACGCTACGAAAATCAATCGAGCGGTTGGTTGCCTTCGAGTCAAACCACACTGCAGACCAGATTAATAAAACATTTATACAGGTCAGAGGTCATAGCAGGGGAAACAGAATCAACAGAAACAACACAACAAGGAAGTAGTCCATCCCTTATGTTGTAATGCTCTCAAAAATAACACCTACGCTATTCTGAGGATATCCTGTGTGTTGTTTCTGCAGGGTTTCCCAGGAAAGCAGGGGCTGGTTGGAGCTGGAGGTGCCAAGGTAAAATGTGTGTGTGTCTGTGTGCGTGCGTGTCTTGGATACAGTTTCATTCCGTGTGTTTGTCTATTGTAAACAGTATGCTTTTTGTGCAGGGTGACACAGGAGCTGACGGACCAGTAGGATCAATCGGAGGTCCTGGGAAAACAGTGAGTATCAAATTTCACACTTAAGTGTTTACTATCACTCAACACTGCTAGCCATGATTGTGGATCCATATTCTACTGATGGTGCTGAAGATGCTTAAAAATACTATATTGTTTGTTTAGGGGGCAACTGGACCAGCAGGAGAAGATGGAAAACCAGGAGACAAAGGAACTACTGTAAGTTGACAATTATTTAAATTTTATTCAATTTCAACCGTTTATAATAGTCTGTTATTAAATCTACAATACAGTAGTCATTTTATATTCATATACTCAACTATGATTGTCATGCATACTGCTCATCAATAACAATCCTTACATCTGACTGTAACAATGAGCTGACAGCTGAACTCCTTAAACCCACAATTATTAGATGACCTTTAATGATAACCATGAGTCTTATTGATCCTGCTTCACTCTCCCCAGGGCGAGACCGGAAAGCAGGGACCAGTGGGGGTCACAGGTGATACAGGCATGCAGGGTGACAAAGGGGACAAAGGTGACACTGGTGAAAAGGGACTGAAGGGTCACACTGGATACAAGGGAGACCAAGTGAGTCCTGATGTGTAGTAGTTTATTGTTTTAGTAATAGTTGTCAGTTTGTAGATTAAGGTGTTTGAATGACTTCTGATTTCCTGTGTCTTGTTCCTAGGGTCCTATTGGTCCCACTGGCCCAAAGGGAAGTGAAGTAAGTCCATGGATTCACATCAATACCATATATCATGTGAAAAATGAGACAGTATTCTTTTGTAAGATACAGTGTCTGTATTGATAATCTTACCTCTGTCCTCAGGGTGATCCAGGTCTTACAGGAGTTTCTGGAGTCAAGGGAGACCAGGTATATGTTCTACTGAGAGACACATTTGATCTAGCTTTAGTATTCCGCTGTATTTGTAGTGACTACAAGGGTCCTAATTCAGTCGATTATTGTTGTTTTATAGGGTCCTTCTGGTGTTCCTGGAATCAAAGGAGAGGTACAGAACAATGTCACAATTTATTTGATTGGTTGATTGGTTGGTTGGTTAATCAATTGGTTGATTGGTTGGTTGGTTGATGGAATAATTGAATGCTGTATGGTGTACAGTTAACATTTAAGTCGTGTTGTGTTGTCCACTCACGTCTAGGTTGGAGAGAAGGGCATGAGGGGATATACCGGGGAAAATGGTAGACCAGGGCAGCCGGGTCATGAGGGTTTGACCGGTCCCCAGGGAGCCAATGGACTGGAGGGAGAGAGAGGGTTACATGGATCACCTGGGCCTAGAGGCCTACCCGTAAGTACCTTTAACCTGGGCCTATAGGTCTACCTGTAAGTACCTTTAACCTGGGCCTAGAAGCCTACCTGTAAGTACCTACCAGAGCGCTAAGAACCTTGGCGTGATCCTGGACAACACCCTGTCGTTCTCAACTAACATCAAGGCGGTGGCCCGTTCCTGTAGGTTCATGCTCTACAACATCCGCAGAGTACGACCCTGCCTCACACAGGAAGCGGCGCAGGTCCTAATCCAGGCACTTGTCATCTCCCGTCTGGATTACTGCAACTCGCTGTTGGCTGGGCTCCCGGCCTGTGCCATTAAACCCCTACAACTCATCCAGAACGCCGCAGCCCGTCTGGTGTTCAACCTTCCCAAGTTCTCTCACGTCACCCCGCTCCTCCGCTCTCTCCACTGGCTTCCAGTTGAAGCTCGCATCCGCTACAAGACCATGGTGCTTGCCTACGGAGCTGTGAGGGGAACGGCACCTCAGTACCTTCAGGCTCTGATCAGGCCCTACACCCAAACAAGGGCACTGCGTTCATCCACCTCTGGCCTGCTCGCCTCCCTACCACTGAGTAAGTACAGTTCCCGCTCAGCCCAGTCAAAACTGTTCGCTGCTCTGGCACCCCAATGGTGGAACAAACTCCCTCACGACGCCAGGACAGCGGAGTCAATCACCACCTTCCGGAGACACCTGAAACCCCACCTCTTCAAGGAATACCTAGGATAGGATAAAGCAATCCTTCTGCCCCCCCCCCCCCCCCCCCTTAAAAGATCTAGATGCACTATTGTAAAGTGGCTGTTCCACTGGGTGTCATAAGGTGAATGCACCAATTTGTAAGTCGCTCTGGATAAGAGCGTCTGCTAAATGACTTAAATGTAAATGTAAATGTAAATGTACCTTTAACCTGGGCCTAGAGGCCTAACTGTAATTACTTTTAACCTGGGCCTTACAGGTTTTAACCTGGGCCTAGAGGCTTACCTGTAAGTACCTTTAACCTGGGCCTAGAGGCCTACCTGTAATTACCTTTAACCTGGGCCTAGAGGCCTACCTGTAATTACCTTTAACCTGGGCCTAGAGGCTTACCTGTAAGTACCTTTAACCTGGGCCTAGAGGCCTACCTGTAATTACCTTTAACCTGGGCCTAGAGGACTACCTGTAATTACCTTTAACCTGGGCCCAGAGGCCTACCTGTAATTACCTTTAACCTGGGCCTAGAGGCCTACCTGTAATTACCTTTAACCTGGGCCTAGAGGCCTACCTGTAATTACCTTTAACCTGGGCCTAGAGGCCTACCTGTAATTACCTTTAACCTGGGCCCAGAGGCCTACCTGTAATTACCTTTAACCTGGGCCTAGAGGCCTACCTGTAATTACCTTTAACCTGGGCCCAGAGGCCTACCTGTAATTACCTTTAACCTGGGCCTAAAGGCCTACCTGTAATTACCTTTAACCTGGGCCTAGAGGCCTACCTGTAAGTACCTTTAACCTGGGCCTAGAGGCCTACCTGTAATTACCTATAACCTGGGCCTAGAGGCCTACTTGTAATTACCTTTAACCTGGGCCTAGAGGCCTACCTGTAATTACCTTTAACCTGGGCCTAGAGGCCTACCTGTAATTACCTTTAACCTGGGCCTAGAGGCCTACCTGTAATTACCTTTAACCTGGGCCTAGAGGCCTACCTGTAATTACCTATAACCTGGGCCTAGAGGCCTACTTGTAATTACCTTTAACCTGGGCCTAGAGGCCTACCTGTAATTACCTTTAACCTGGGCCTAGAGGCCTACCTGTAATTACCTTTAACCTGGGCCTAGAGGCCTACTTGTAATTACCTTTAACCTGGGCCTAGAGGCCTACCTGTAATTACCTTTAACCTGGGCCTAGAGGCCTACCTGTAATTACCTTTAACCTGGGCCTAGAGGCCTACCTGTAATTACCTTTAACCTGGGCCTAGAGGCCTACTTGTAATTACCTTCTTCCAAGCAAGTGAAGGACAACTGTAATACACACTGGTGTTAATTAATATACTTTTCACCCTTCCAAATCCAATAGGGTCCTAAAATGAATGATATCAAACTTCGCGAAGTATGCTCAGCAATTGTTGAAGGTACGTGAATATTGTGTAGCCTACACACTGTAACAATCATTTAAGGCAGACTGCCATGTAGGGTGTTTTGTTCAACTGACATTTGAAAAATTCTCTCCATCTAGAACACTTAGCAGAGCTTAAGAAAGAGGTCCTAAAGAAACCAGCAGCGATCGGGGCCCCTGGAATGGCAGGACTGCGGGGCCCCGCAGGTCCACCGGGCCCAGCAGGGACTGCAGGAGAGGCCGGTCCCAGAGGACTGATGGGAATGAAGGGACCACCTGGATACTTTGGGTTACCAGGCACACCTGGAAAACAAGGTAGGACTAAGTGGATACCCAAAGATGATCAAAGATAACGGGGGAATTATATATCAATAACTTGCTAGATAAAGGTGAAATGTATAAAGAACTGATCATTCCAATGGAATACTTCGGCCATCTTGGAAATGGCCATTTCATTGTGTACGGTAGAGAACATAGAAACTACAACCACAAAAGTATAGCCACAGTACAAATACTTAGGCCTTCTATTTGTCCATTATAGTGTATTTCTGTAGAGGGCCCACAGCCGTACTGACGGATGCACTCTATTTAAACCTATTTAAATATTTTACAGAAATACTGCATTGTCTGGCCTCCAGGTTCATTGTCGCCACAGTACAGTAGCTTAGTGCCAGGGTTGGGAAATAAAGGATTACATGTTATCCGTTATATCTAATGGATTAATCTTTTTTTGTAACTAATCAGTTACATGTAAGGGATTACCAAAAAAACGGTAACTGTAATCTGTTACATTGCCAGCAAAAATATTGTAATCATGTTAGTGAAACTTTTAAAAACTAGATGATTAATTCGAGGATGATTTTTAAATTCAGAAAGGAGATTTGGACAGTTCTCTGTTTTCTCGATGACATTGAAATCAGCATTGAAAAAAGGCGCAAGTTTAAATTTGTTCCACCTGAGCGAGTCTGACCAGAAGTTAGAGACCACTATGATGACACACCAAATGTGTTTGATGGATCGCGGGAAAAGAGCAGGAATAGGCTTTTGTAGGCTACAGTCCAAGCTATGTCTTCCAATGGTGTAACAGCTGTCGGCATCCAAAGATTATCCAACTTCAATAAACACTTGGAGGTAAGGATGACATCAGTGGTGTAGTCTGCGGAGATATGGATATCACTTATTATTGATATCTACTTAGCGCTTTGATGTGAATCACACTGCTGCTCTCTCATTAGCTATTTGAGCTTTACAGGATTGTGGTTGTTGTAGATGGCTGTTCACAAGTCTAAATGTGTATTTGAACCCAATAATGGTTGTATTTGAACCAAATAACGGTTGAATGCAAGAAGTTTAAGATGCCTATCAATCATTGTTTTTGAAACCAGTGGACAGCCAGTGAAAAAAGCGCTCTTGCAACAGCTGCATAGTGCGGATCCCAGCCTATAGAATAAAAGTGGGTCTTTCTAATTCATGCTGATAAAAATAATACATCCATAGACCTAATGGACACATGTTCAAACTCACACACTTTTGATAGACTTAAAGGGGCAATATGTAGTTGCTACATACATTTTTGGATTTATACATATATATATATATATATATATATATATATATATATATATATACATGACCGTTCAAAAGTTTGTGGTCACAGAACAGCGCAAACTGGCTCAAACCAGAATAGAAAGAGGAGTGGGAGGCCCCGGTGCACAACTGAGCAAGAGGACAAGTATATTAGAGTGTCTAGTTTGAGAAACAGATGCCAAACAAGTCCTCAACTGGCAGCTTCATTAAATAGTACCCGCAAAACACCAGTCTCAACGTCAACAGTGGAGGCGACTCTGGGATGCTGGCCTTCTAGGATGAGTTCCTCTGTCCAGTGTTTGTGTTCTTTTGCCCATCTTAATCTTTTATTTTTATTGGCCATTCTGAGATATGGCTTTTACTTTGCAACTCTGACTAGAAGGTCATCATCCCGGAGTCACCTCTTCACTGTTGATGTTGAGACTGGTGTTTTGAGGGTACTATTTAATGAAGCTGCCAGTTGAGGACTTGTGAGGCATCTCTTTCTCAAACTAGACACTCTAATGTACTTGTCCTCTTGCTCAGTTGTGCACCGGGGCCTCCCACTCCTCTTTCTATTCTGGTGAGAGCCAGTTTGCGCTGTTCTGTGAAGGGAGTGGTAATTGTTTCATCTGTGGATTTGCCCTTTAAACAGCTGCATATTATCAAGATATCAAAGTGTCACCAACATAAAGGTTAACAATAGGCCTATAGCAAATGCAGCATATGGCATTCATTTTTAACATGTAAATATAACTTTTCAGTAGTGCTCAAAGCATGCCAACCCATGAGCACAGCATTTATTTTTCAACTCGAATCAATGTGCCTAATCCGTTCTCCATGACAACAAAATCATAAACAACAGAGTAGAGCTGGCTAATAAGTCCTTAGTTTTGGGGTTATGCTCAGGTAAACAATTTGGCTAATCTATACTTCCATATTTCCAAGTCCTATTCTTGAAGATCAAGGGGTATAACATTTATTAGAATGACTGGAATTCTGATAGACTTTGGTTTTTAATGTAAAGAGATGATTTAATCGTATTATTATATGTAGTAGAAAGCGATGGGTTAGAAGAAGCCTACATATCCAACCCATAAAGTAATATGTAACATCCATATATGGCCAGCTATGTAAACTTTAACATTGATTTATCCTGCAGTAGACGTGGTTCAATTTGTGACATACGCTTTTGTCTTCTTATGATGCCTCTTAAGGGGAAAGTAATCTGAAGGTAACTGAATGTAATCAGATTACGTTACTGTGTTTTCGTAATCCAAAAGTTACTGATTACAATTTTGGACAGGTAACTAGTAACTGTAACATATTAAATTTAGAAAGTAACCTCCCCAACCCTGCTTAGTGCTCTGAAAGAGCTTGTACAGTGTGTTTGTACAGTTTGTTCTTTGTAGATGGTCTTGAGTCATGCCTTCACATCCAGGGCAAAATCAGACAACACAGCAAAGTCCCTCTCTGATAAATCCTGTTAATTGCATCTCTTTTGTTGACACACACACACACCCACGCATGTACTCGCGCACACACACACCTACACACAAATAAATACCTCCTGTGGGGATAATAGCCCATTTCAGACAGTCAATGTACAACATGTGAAAGGAAATGTCTTCCTCTTCTCTGTAGGTGATGCTGGTGTAAAGGGGGATACAGGACATAAGGGAGAAAACGGAGTGGGAATCCCAGGAAGTTCAGGCGAGCCAGGCCCACAAGGTAACACCACCCCTCCCCCCATTCTTCTCTTTAGCTCCTCAAGTTTATGTCAATACTTTAGCTCAGCAGGCTAACACAGTCTGGTGTCGCTCAAGAGACCTGGGTTTGAACCCAGTTGGTCACACATAGACATGACGAGGTGTTGTTTAGTACCTGTTGCCATCATCTCCCTCATCCTTTGTCTATCAGGTGTGGCTGGCGTCCCTGGCATCGGGAAGGACGGTAAAGATGGAGCTCCCGGTAAAGACGGTGTTAATGGTAGCCCAGGTGCCTCTGGTTCCAGGGGAGCTACAGGAGCCCCAGGGTATTGTGACCCCTCAAACTGTATAGGCAGTCCCCCACCTCTCTATATGATGAGTGGGGGGAAAAAATCCTCCAGCTACAGCAAGGGGCCGTGAGGAACACAAACAGAAGCTCGGAACACATTTCATCTCTAGCAGCAGCAAGACAGACGTGAGGTACCCAGGTCAGGAGTGGTAATACATGGGAGTCTTCACATGTCTCCCTCATCGCACCACAGAACCAAAGAGAAACAGAAACAAGGCAAATGTAATTTAGAATACTGTATAGATATTTTTCTAGCTTTTCATCTTTTTGACTGATGCATCGTTTTTTGTGCAGAGAGCTTATCTGATGTTATGCATTCTAAGACAGCTGCTATTGATTTTAAGCTAGCCTTTCAACTGATCAGTGGCCTATCATGGCCCAAGTGCTGTCCCAAAGACAAATTACACAAACCTCTAAAATGACCATATTGTTTAAATTCATGTTGTTCCATTCATACCCACAGATTTAGGTAGACAAACAGGGCAACGTTTTCAACTAACACCAAGGAAAATACTGTATGTATTTTACTTCTATTCATGTACTGTTTAATTCCTTGTTTAAATAAATTCATAAAAAATGTCCTCACCAGCACCATGACCAGTACGAGGTTCACCCTTTCACAAATAACAAAACCTCAAACTGCGCTTTGGAATCATTCATTTTCAATATTGATCAATGAACAAGTAAATAACGGCAAAAGTCCACTACCATGATGAGCCATAGACAGATACTGGTAGTTCATCTTTTCATTCAGTCACTTGAACATAGGATAATCTATGTTATACAGAAGTTGTATAGTACGAGTACACATGTTTCCCTGTTGTTGTTGTTTCTAACAATGTAATAAACTGTTTTGTTTGGGAAATATTGCACATCAGACCCGTGAGTTGTTTTTGTGAACAGCTACCTTTACCTTTAGGGAAGCATTTTAGAACAAACCGTTAGTCAATTTTTTTATATTGGCCCTCCAGGGAAGATATAACATGCCATTTTTCATGGTATCCAATAGATAGTTACAGTCTTGTCCCATCGCTGCAACTCCCATATGGACTCGGGAGAAGCAAAGGTCGAGAGCCATGCATCGCCTGAAGCACGACCCTGCCAAGCCGTACTGCTCACTTAACCCGGAAGCCAGCCACACTAATGTATCAGAAGGAAAAACAGTACACCTGGCTACCGTGTCAGAATGCATGCGCCCGGCCCACCACAGGAGTCACCGGAACGCGATGGGAAAAGGACTTTCCGGCCGGCCAAACCCTCCCCTAAGCCGGACGGCACTGGGCCAATTGTGTGCCACCTCATGGGTCTCCCAGTCGCGGCTGGCTGCGCCACAGCCCGGGATCGAACCCGGATCTGTAGTGACGCCTCTGGTGTATAGACTCAGAGAATGGGATGTTGACTCTCCTCTCTCAGTAACTAAGCAACGGTGGACTGGAAGACCCTGCTGACGTTTGTAACAAAAACTGATCAAACTGGTCCCCAGGAGGTCTTGGTCCATCCCCTGGATGCCTTAGACCGCTGCGCCACCTGGGAGGCCCAAAATACTATGTATTGACAGCTTTGTGACTTTCAGCATTACGATTTGAGAGATGTTTTGTGACATCATGATTACCACTGGAGAGTTCTATCTGTTGAAGCTGTTACATCCAGGGGATGGACCAAGACCTCCTGGGGACCAGTTTGAGCAGTTTTTGTTACAAACGTCAACAGGGTCTTCCAGTCCACCGTTGCCTAGTTACTGAGAGAGGAGAGCCAACATCCCATTCTCTGAGTCTATACACCAGAGATTCATTTATTGAGTCAATATGACCTTTAGAAGGTTGCTGGCCGTTGGCTGAAACAGGAGATTGGGCTACTGCAGGCTAGAGCTAGCCTCCTCCTCCTCCCCCTCTTCCTCCACCTCCCTCCTCCTCCTCCACCTCTCCATTCCCCTCCTCCACCTCCTCCTCCCCCTCTTCCACCTTCTCCTCCCCCTCCCCCTCCTCCTCCTCCCCCTACTTTCCATCCCCCTCCCCCTTCCACCCCCTCCTCCTCCTCACCCTCCTTCTCCTCCTCCTCCTCTTCCCCCTCCTCCCCATCCCCCTACTCTTCCTCCCCCCTCCTCCTCACCCTCCTTCTCCTCCTCCTCCTCCCCCTCCTCCTCCTCACCCTCCTTCTCCTCCTCCTCCTCTTCCCCCTCCTCTCCATCCCCCTACTCTTCCTCCTCCCCTCCTCCTCACCCTCCTTCTCCTCCTCCTCCTCACCCTCCTTCTCCTCCTCCTCCTCTTCCCCCTCCTCCCCATCCCCCTACTCTTCCTCCTCCCCCTCCAATCACCCCCCCCCCCCCCCCCCCTCCGCCTCTCAACGGCATCTATTTGTCCTCATCCCTTAGAATAATAGGCGATAGGTTGTCCATAAAACACTAACATACCAACAGTTGCACGACGAATCGTTTCAGAAAAATTACAATTCTGATTAGCAATAAAAATTGGTTAGATATTTTACAGAACTGCCAATTGTGCATGCTATGCAAATGATAACGGGAGAACATTTTAAACTGAGCGATTACTGTTCATTTCAATGGGGCTGTAGAAGTTGCGATTGACATTCAAAAGAAGCAATGAACTTGTCATATGCCTGCAGGGTCTACCGGTAAATTAGCTGGTAGTATTAGACATTGAGCAAAGAGGTTAAGTAGGAAACCTAACAATTGAGAATTCAATTCATACCAGCACTTATAAGAGGACACAGAAAGATTACTCACAAAGGAAAGGAAAAGCCTTTTTCTAAAAAATGAGCTGTTCCAGTCTTTATTACAACATGATACAGTACATAATACACCTTTCCAATACGTACAAGCATACCAGCCACTAATTTAGGATAGTTTAGCACCAATATTTTAGGATAAACAGGTAAGGATTACCATCGTAAAAACATTTTTAACATTCCACATACGGTAAGCTACTGGTATTTCAAACTGTGAATAATTTAACAGTATAATTCACAAAAACTCTAAATCAGTTACATACAGTTGGTTGTTTTGAATTATCACAAATGTATATGAAATGAGGAAACAAGCCAAACATAATTAGAAACTTGCACCTTCTGCATTATTTTCTATGGTGAGCAGTGGCAGCAAACGTCAGACATTCTAATGCTCATATCAATGGGCTAACAAGCGTTTTCCATTTAAAAAAACGTTATGTTACTATTATATTTCTCCTATTTGGCATTCTGAAATGTAATTCATAACGAAGTCCACACATCTCCACTGTGATGTGGTAGTAAAGTGTATGCAAGTCAGTGAAGAGTATACTGTCTCTGTTCCTTTGACTGCCATGGATCATGAGGCACAGTTTTATAGGCTACAGTACAGTGGGCAATGTAGACACTGTATATTTAGCTATAAATATTCAGGAGAGCACTTTGGACGACCTTCAGTGAAGTGACCTGAGGTGCAGATGGCCAAACAGGGTTTTCACTGTGGCTGTTGGCTTAGGTTCTGGAACCCTGTGGCTGTTGGACTGGGTTCTGGAAGACTGTGGGTGTTCTTACTGTGTTCTAGAAATACATGCTGGATCCAGGCTCACATCCATATAAGGAAGATCTAAAAGACAATATATCTATTTTACTTTCTTGGTGACCTGATGAACATTTCGGAACCTCAATGTTGATGTCTTAAATTTCTTCTCATTTTTCAAGCCAAAATAATTCCCCTCGAGTGAGCAGTGAGTAATCTATTGTATTTTTTTTCACTGACTCTCCCTCGACTCATCTTGTGAGTTTTAGAGAGGGTATAATTGGTCCACCAGGGACGTGGGATGAGAGACATCCTTCAGACAGAATACTCACTGACTTTACCAATCACAAAACAGGGAAGAAGGAACTCATGTTGTATAGCACTTAACGATTTAGTTAAAACAATGTCTTTATTTGAGTCACTGTGTCCCTGGCCTGCCTGTGCCACAGGGGGACTGGCTAATAAGCAGGAGGAAGTGACACTTTACAGAGAACGTAGCGTGAAGCCAGGAAACAAGCAACGTTTGAGGAACGACTGGAACAAAAGCTGTGGTTTAAATACCTTCTCTCTCCAGACTGGTTACTGGCAGACTCTGTGGAATCACCAGAGAAATGGGAAATGTAGTTTTCCTTTTGTAGTTTCCAGTTCCTTTTGAAAGTCTTACGGGTCTTGTCTACTTAATGGCCTTACGCACATTCATGAAGTTGGATTCCCTTTGGAGGAATAATGAACAAACACACAATAGGCAATTAAAGCTGTCACCAATGGTTTTGTTGTTGACACACTATCTTAGATTGTAATAAAGGTCAAGATCGTAATTCTACAGATACCCAGAGAATGTGAAAGTTCAGTATTCACCATGTCCTGTACTGGTGGCCCGGCTCTCATTATTCAAGACAATTGCACTATTAGAAGCTTACAAGCAAGGCAAAACAAAGCATTGGTGTAGTTGTTCACCACCATCCACAGCCTCATTAAAGATCCGTCCATGAAACTTAATATTGACATTTCAGATTGTGCCTCATTCAGGCTAATGCTCCCTTCCCATCAATAGAAATAACTTGACTGGATCACTACCAGTTGACTCCAGAGGAGCTGCCTACTGCTGGATCAATGATGTGGCTACTGACTGATGGGTTGAATCTAATGTTAAACCCATACCAGACTGACGACTGTGTACGTTGGGAGACTGACAACGCTATTATGGTATAAATGGCCGTTCTGTAACTGTGGCTCCATCTTTTACCAGACATGGGTACAGATGGTATTTGTTTTCTTTGAAATAGTTTTGAGCATTTGATTGAGCCTGCCTAAAGTGCCAGATCAGCAGGGTTTGCACTTTTGACGACTATTCCATTGGTTCCATTGTGCCAGGCTATTTGAACCCAGGCCCAGTAAGCCCAGTAAGCAGGACTGTAGTCGCTGGTCTTATACATGGTCCTTCAAGCCGGATAGGAACAATGGCAGTACGTCTAAGTTGAACAAATTACGTAATTCTTGATGATAACATTACCAGACACTAACCAACCCTCCACACCCACTTCCCCTGGTCATTTCAACCCCAACCCCCACAACAAAAACAAAAACAAACTCATTCTGACCGGCAGGCAGGCAGAACACTTCTCTCGAGCTCCCTCCAAACTATGGAGATATATTTTTATAGAAAGAAAAGTTCTTGGTTCATCCTGACACATCCCAGTTCATAAAACGTTGGATTTGTAGCTCTCTAACTGCATCCGAAATGGCATCCTATTCCCTTTATAGTGCACTACTTTTGACCAAAGTAGTGCACTATACAAGGAATTGGTTGCCATTTTGGAAGCAGTTAGTGTGTCTCTGTCTCTTTAAGTCCTCTTGACGTTCTTGGTGTGGGGTCGTGATCCCAGACTAGCGTAGTAGGCACACTGGGAGGGGTCACACTGTCCTGGGGGTCCGCTGGGGCCTGGCTGGCCATGGGGGCCAGGATTCCCTGCTTCTCCCTGAGCTCCAGCCACCCCGGACTGCCCATCCTTACCATAGCCTGGCATACCTGCTGGACCTGGGGGGTGGAGTAGCAAAGTCACACTGAAGCAACTGCTGCTTTCTTAGGGAGTTCAAGTGTCAGTCACTCACCCCACTCGTGCTGGATAGTGCACAGTTTAGCAACTACGGATCTCAAGATGGACACAAACAATCATCCATTTAGAATGATATTGTAGTAATAGAGACATTCCATTGATATATTGCTGTAATAGATCAACAGTAGTGTACCTATAGGACCTGATGGTCCAGTCTCTCCTCTCTGTCCAACTCCGTTTTCTCCTTTGTCTCCTCTTGATCCTCTCTCACCTGGACGGCACAGAGATGATAGACAACACTCACATGACGTTCTTACAGACAGTGTCTGAATCAAGACTACCTAAATCAAGACCACCAAAGGCAACTAATATCAATAGTTGGCAAAAAATGTGTTTTGTGGAAACCTGAAACCTCTCATGTAGTGGTTTAACAATATTACACTTTTTAGTATTATGCTCTCACAGTGTCTGTATATCTGAATCAAGAAATACAGTACGTGTGACCAATAACAATGGGACTTCACTTTGGATCAGTTACCTTTAGGACCCATGGGTCCCCTCATGCCGTCTCCTCCATTCTGCCCAGGCATGCCAGGCTCCCCTGGAGGTCCGGGGCGACCGTGGCTCCCGTCTTTCCCCGAGGGGCCTGGAGGTCCTGGTCGACCTGCCGTGCTCTTCACATGGGCCGGCTGGATCTGGGCCATCAGGTACGCCATTTTGTCTGGAGGTGGAACACACGATTAGGACTTGCACAGCTCATATGAGGTCAAACATACATTGCATACATTGCAGATTGCACTAATGTCCCATCGTCCCTAACAATACGCCAGTCTCACCATCTAACGCTTTAGCTAGTTCCTCCTGGATCAGCCTTCTCATTGTTTCCAGTGATGTTGACTCTCCCTGTTGGAAGGAGAAATTAGCATGTTTACGTCATCGAGTTATAGATGTCTGTACTATTTTCTATAGCACTTTGACTGTGACTGGATATGAACCAGAGTATTCTGTAAACAACAAGACTGTGTTCGCCTGCTGAGCTAAAACCTGGCGGCTAACTCTGGGGAGCCATTGCAAGTACTCAAGTCACTACTCACCCGTGGTCCTGGTTGTCCGGGGTTTCCAGGTGTTCCCTGAGGCCCGGTAAGTCCCGCCTCTCCTGGGGGGCCGGACATACCCATCATCCCTGTGTGGCCCTTATGGCCTGGGGGCCCCGGGTTACCAGGCATACCTGGATCTCCAACAGATCCCTTATCTCCCTTCCCACCTGAGTCGCCCTACAAAGACATCCAACAAAACACACTCAGAGACAATTTAAACAATGCTGTTTATGGTCTTTGGTTGGGCATGGTCCTGTATGTACTCACCCTCTCTCCTTTGACTCCACGTTCTCCTGCTCTGCCTGACATACCCTGTGAAACAGACAAGGAGTTTGTTTAATGTGTCGTTGGCAAGACATCTCCCAATCCATGTTCCACATCATATCAATTTCATAGTGTAAAGATACTAAAAGTAGCTGATGAAAATTGAAATATGTCTCCAAAAATCAATCAACAAACGAACCAATCAATCAATCAATCACTCAATGGTTCTTACCTGTTTTCCCTCTGGGCCGACAGGACCAGCAGGACCCTAGATAGATAGAGAGACGGAAGGAAGAGACGTTTAAGTAGAAATACATTTGATCAAATCAGAAATGCTTGCATCACAACTTGAAATCCTCTTATGGCTGAACATCAACTCAGACTGTTCCAACATGAAGGACTAGGAGGTGTAGCAACAGTAGCTTAGCACACTAGTAATGACGTTGAGGAGCAGGAATCCGTATTTACCAAAGGTCCCTTTGGACCACTAAAGCCTGGTAATCCTGGATTCCCAGGGTCTCCCTTGGCTCCAGCCGGACCCTGTAATACACACAGAGACACGGGGACTTATGACTTTCACATGGCGTAGTCATACTGTAGATGAACACTCAAATCAAATCAAATTGTATTTGTCACATGCGCCGAGTACAACAGGTGTAGACCTAACAGTGAAATGCATACTTACAAGCCCTTAACTAAGAACGCAGTTTTAAGAAAAATGCACATAAAAACAAAAAACAAAGAAAGAGCAGTAGTAAAATGACAATAGCGAGGCTATATACAGGGGGTACCGGTAAAGAGTCAATGTGTGGGGGCATTTAGGGCCTTCCTCTGAAGCCGCCTAGTATAGAAGTCCTGGATGGCAGGAAGCTTGGCCCAGTGATGTAATGGTCCGTACACACTACCCTCTGTGGTGCCTTGCGGTCGGAGGCCGAGCAGTTGCTTTACCAGGCAGTGATGCAACCCGTCAGGATGCTCTCGATGGTGCAGCTGTAGAACCTTTTGAGGATCTGAGGACCCATGCCAAATCTCGAAGCTCTCAACCTGCTCCACTATAGCCCCGTCAATGAGAATGGGGCATACTTAGTCCTCCTTATCCTATAGTCCACAATCATCTCCTTTGTCTTGATCACGTTGAGGGAGAGGTTGTTGTCCTTGCACCGCACGGTCAGGTCTCTGACCTCCTCCCTATAGGCTGTCTCATCGTTGTCGGTGATCAGGCCTACAACTGTGTCATTCTGCAAACTTAATGATGGTGTTGGAGTTGTGCCTGGCCATACAGTCATGAGTGTACAGGTGGGGACTGAGCATGCACCCCTGAGGGGCCCCCGTGTTGAGGATCAGCGTGGCGGATGTGTTGTCATCTACCTTTACCACCTGCGGGCAGCCCGTCAGGAAGTCCAGGATCCAGTTGCAGAGGGAGGTGTTTAGTCCCAGGGACCTTAGCTTAGTGATGAGCTCTGAAGGCACTATGGTGTTGAACGCTGAGCTGTAGTCAACAAAAAGCATTCTAACTTAGGTGTTCCTTTTGTCCAGGTGGGAAGGGGCAGTGTGGAGTGCAATAGAGATTGCATCATCTGTGGATCTGTTACGGCGGTATGCAAATTGGAATGGGGCTAGGGTTTCTAGGATAATGGGATAATGGTGTTGATGTGAACCATGACCAGCCTTTCAAAGCACTTCATGGCTACAGACGTGAGTACTACGGGCCGGTAGTCATTTAAGCAGGTTACCTTGGTGTTCTTGGGCACAGGGACAATGGTGGTCTGCTTGAAACATGTTGGTATTTCAGAATCAGACAGGGAGAGGTTGAAAATGTCAGTGAAGACACTTGCCAGTTGGTCAGCGCGTGCTCAGAGTACACGTCCTGGTAATAAAATGTTTCCTGTTTGCTTATGGTTGTATACAGCTCATTGAGTGCAGTCTTAGTGCCATCATCGGTTTGTGGTGGTAAATGGACAGCTACAAAGAATATAGATGAAAACTCTCTTGGTAGATAGTGTGGTTTACAGCTTATCATGAGATACTTTACCTCAAGCGAACAAAACCTCAAAACTTCCTTAGATATCATGCACCAGCTGTTGTTTTTCAATATACTAGGACGCCACCCCTTGTCTTACCAAAGGATGCTGTTCTATCCTGCCGGTACAGTGTATAACCCGCCAGCTGTATGTTATTCATGTCGTCGTTCAGCCACGACTCGGTGAAACATAAGATATCACAGTTTTTAATGTCCCGTTGGTAGGGTATATGTGCTTTTAGTTCATCCATTTTATTATCCAGCGATTTTACGTTGGCCAATAGTACTGATGGCAAAGGCAGATTAGCCACTCATCGCCTGATCCTCACAAGGCACCACGATCTCCTTCTGTGAAATCCTGTCTCTTCTCCTTCGAATGACGGGGATGAGGGCCTGTTTGGGTGTCTGAAGTAACTCCTTCTCGTCCGACTCATTAAAATTTCTCTAGGGTAGGGGGCAGCATTCGGAATTTTGGATGAAATGCATGCCCAAATTAAACTGCCTGCTTCTCGGGCCCAGAAGATATGATATGCATATAACTAGTAGATTTGGATGAAAAACACTCTAAAGTTTCCAAAACTGTTAAAATAGTGTCTGTGAATATAACAGAACTGATTTGGCATTCGCAAAAACCTGAGAAAAATCCATTCAGGGAGTAGTTTTTGGGGGGGTTTTGTAGTTTTCTATTCAATGCCATTACAGTATCCATTGACTTAGGACACAAATTGCAGTTTCTATGCCTTCCACTAGATGTCAACAGTCTTTAGAAATTGTTTCAGGCTTGTATTCTGAAAAATGAGGAAGTAAGAGCAGTCTGAATGAGTGGACCCTAAAGTGTCACAGAGCTTTATCATGTGCACGACCGAGAGAGTGCCTTTCTTGTTTACCTTTTAAATTGACGACGTTATTGTCTGGTTGAAATATTATCAATTATTTAGGCTAAAAACAACCTGAGGATTGAATATAAACATCGTTTGACATGTTTCTATGAACTTTACGGATACAATTTGGATTTTTTGTCTGCCTGTTTTGACTGCGTTTGAGCCTGTGGATTACTGAAGAAAACGCGCAAACAAAACGGAGGTTTTTGGATATAAAGAGACTTTATCGAACAAAAGGAACATTTATTGAGTAAATGAATGTCTGCTGAGTGCAACCATATGAAGATCATCAAAGGTAAGGAATTAATTTTATCTCTATTTCTGACTTGTGTAACTGTTCTACTTGGCTGGTTACTGTTTGTAATGATTTGTCTGCTGGGCTATGTTCTCAAATAATCGTAAGGTATGCTTTCGCCGTTTGGCATTTTAAAATCTGACACCGTGGTTGGATTCACAAGAAGTTCATCTTTAAACCTGTGTAAAATATGTTTTGTTTTCTGAATTTTTATAATGAGTATTTCTGTATTTGAATTTGGCACCCAGCAGTTTCACTGGCTGTTGAAGAGGTGGGACGCTAACGTCTCACATACCCAAGAGAGGTTAAAGAAAAATTCTTCATCCAATTCAAGGTGAGTAATCGCTGTTCTGATGTCCAGAAGCTCTTTTTGGTCATAAGAGACAGTAGCAGCAACATTGTGTACAAAATAAGTTACAAACAATGCGGAAAAAAATAAATAAATAGCACGGTTGGTTAAGATCCCATAAAACGGCAGCCATCCTTTCCGGGGCCATTATCTCACAGGCAGCACTACTCGTTATAAGGGACTAGGTGAGATTAACTTAACGTTTTGCTTTCTGACGTTCTGATGAACGTTGCTATTGTTGGAGGTAAATCTCCTAAAAGATCTTGCGGTGGAAGACTAAACAGCTGCAAGTGATTCATTTTCATATTTACAAGGGCTTGGTAGGGCTTGGTCTAGCTGGCTGTGGAGTACCAGATACATGGTAGAGGGAAGCTGCTGTGTTCGCAAAATACAAACAGCGTTTCACTGTATGTGCATGTTCCTGTTTTCACAGTCGCAACGTCTGCAATGTTAAGAGCAGTTACTGCTGTATACAAATAATCACTCACAGGAGTACCAGGGGCTCCTGGCTTTCCTGAAGGTCCTGGTTCACCAGGTTTACCCTTGAGAGAGGTTGAGAGGTAGAGATGGAAGGAGGGAGGGAGAAAGAGAGAGGGCGAGAGAGCGAGAGAGCAAGAGAGGTAGAGAGTGAGAGGGAGAGAGAGAAATACAGACTGACATTAGTGTCACTTTCTATCAACCAGGTTGTCATCGTGCTAAGTCTGCTGTACTAAGTGTCAGCAGATAAAGGCTTGTCTACTGCAGTGTAAAGGTGACTTACATTCTCCCCTCTCCGGCCAGCAAGGCCCTCTGGTCCAAGTGGTCCAATATTACCCTTCAAAAACAAACACAACACATATATTAGTGAGACATTCCCTGTATGTTGATAATTACAGAGTAATGATTGGCTAAATTGGTGTTCATACTCACGTCTTGGCCAGGTTTACCCTCTGGTCCACTACGGCCTTCCTTTCCATCTTCACCCTGATTGGTTAAGAACAGAAATATATTAATCAATGCAATCAATCAATTCACAGTAGGCCTCTCTTTTCTTAATTTAGTTCTATAGAAAATGTTTTGATTACAGCTATAGAAAGGGGCTCCAATGGTCAAATCTATGGGGATTAGAGCAAAAGTCCAATGCCTTGACCTTGACGGTCTGGATGTACGAGTCTGGGGTCAAGGCGAGACACTCTTATACAGTACATCCAATGTGTTGTTTAAAATCCATAGGTTGACGTGGAGGTAGAGAGGAGTCAATCCAACATAATCCAACATAATCCTCTGTTTTAAGAGAGGTGTTCTGGAGATGCACTTGGGCACTTGGTCCATCTCGGTCAGAGAAAAGACTGGAGGGGATGTGAGCCTGGCACTGCGTTTCAGTGCCTCGGTGGTGTCTGTAATGAGGCATCCCATTGGTCACACTATAAAGGTCACACTATACTGAGACATGCTATTTGTCACACTGCTGTGGAGGATATCCTCGAGCTGAGAGCTGAGTCAGATTTAATGAGAGCAGTCATGTGTCACAATTTTGAGAGTGAGATAATTTCATCTTGACAGACCAGGGAAGACATAAGCCCACGTTTATATTCAACACTTTATGGCCTAATCATCTAACGTGCTGACTATTGTGACATGGGAGTCAATGGACTGACCTTTGACCCTGGTGGTCCAGGCTCTCCTCTGTGACCCTTGAAGCCCTGCATGGAGATAAGCAGTAACATGAATACAGCAATATTACTAGTGTAATTATATTTTCATTAACCACACAGTTAAATAATCTTCCCCATAGTTTTAGTTACTCACAGGCATTCCCCTGAGTCCTTGTTGTCCTGGTGCTCCTGGCTCTCCTTGTTTACCCTGAGATCACACCACATGGTTAGATTACACACACCAAGGGAATGATGTGCAGGTAAATATGCAGGGGATACATATTGTGCCATGTATAACCAGAGACCATTATGACTGATTATGTACAGAATGTATCCCTGGAAATGAAGCCCTAATTAGATATACAGTACAGGACATACAGAACATGTTGGGAATAATATCTTGGCCATATCATGTGTACTCACAGATTCTCCTTGTTCTCCTTGGCGGCCATCTTTGCCAATTTTGCCCATTTGACCCTGTGGAACATTCAGCTTTTAGAATTTAGACTTAATTTCAAACTGTCTATTTACAGTCCACTCCATAAGTTCCACGTATGTTATCATGGTAAGCTTGAGATAGAGGTTGTACTAGTATTGTTACTATCAATAATATTTTATGTCTTCAGCAGGTCATTTCTACTCCTTCACAAAAGTTTATCAACAGCGTTTCTCACCATTAAGCCAGGTAGACCTGGTGGCCCCTGGATTCCCTTCATCCCCTCCTTGCCCTGCAGGGTGAAAACAGACACAAGATAGTTCCACAGATTCAACCATGATAAATCAACAACAACACTATGATGATTAATGACCTCTGCCAAAACAACACTCAGCCCAGTTGACCTATATGGCCAGCCAGTGGGACGAGGCCAATAGAAAACTGATGACATGTAGTGCAATATGTGGTCTGAAAATAAAACACATTGACAACATCCTGACTTTTTCTCCAAGGGCTCCTGGGGGACCGATGGGGCCGGGTTGACCGTTGTTACCCTACAGAGAGACGAAGAGGGAAGAGTCAGAAAGAACATTCATCCTACTGTAATGACCATAGGAGTTGGGGATACAGCACACAGGGATATGAGACTAGGCTACTAAATAGCAAAGATGATGGCCTATGGTAGGCACCGGTAGTACCACCAGGCAGGTATAGGTACTCACAGGATTCCCCATGATGCCAGCAGCACCGGGGTGGCCGGGGGGTCCGGTGTGGCCTATTTCACCTTTGTCTCCAGGCCCTCCTTGGGGTCCTCTATCACCTTTCACACCCTGTAGGACAAACAGTAAATAAATAATGCATATCACCTCTGGCCACTGTGTTGTATGGCAAGGGACATAAGACACATAAGACACAAACCACTGGATGTTTTCAGGTATTCAACTCAATAATTTATGTTCTATGGAAGGTAAAAGTGTGCGGGTGATAATCGGGTGTAGTTGAGGAGGACTTGCCTTTTCTCCGTTAGATCCTGGGGGTCCAGTGGAACCGGCCGGGCCTGCCTGGCCCTGCAATGATAATGACACAGACATCATCAGTTTCTGGCTAGCTAAAGGCTATCTCTCTATATCTCTCTTTCAGGTCTGTCTGTCTTTGTCTCTCCCCCTGGTTCTCCCTCTCTCTCCCTCTCCAAAAATACCATCAGCAGCCCTGTCTCCAGGTCCTGATCATTCACTATACCCCCCAGAGGACAGGAAGCCTAACGATGCTGAGAGAGCCAGCCTGATACCTTCCCGCCACTTCAGTCAAACACAGTGTGATGAATACAGGAGACTCCTCGCTATTCTCCTAGGCCACTGTCTGAGATATGCTACTTCTATGAAGTTAATAAATCTTCTTCAGGATAGGGTCTATTTTTCTCCACTTCCTGTCTGACTGAGGTGCCCAATGTAAACTGCTTGTTACTCAGGCCCTGAAGCCAGGATATGCATATAATTGGTACCACTGGAAAGAAAACACTCTGAAGTTTGTAGAAATGTAAAAATAATGTAGGAGACTATAACACAATAGATATGGTAGTAGAAAATCCAAAGAAAAACCAACCCGGAAATTATTTTTGGGAGAGGCCATGCTCTTCCATTCGAACATATAGGGAAAAAGTTCAATCCAGCTCCCAGATTGCAATTCCTATGGCTTCCACTAGATATCAACAGTCTTTGTTCAAGGTTTCAGGTGTGTTTCTTCCAAAACGAGGAAGAATTCTGAGTTTTGTACAGGAACACAGAGTTGGAAATCAGTCTGTGCGCGTGCGATGAAGAGGACGCGCACCTGCTAATATCACTTTTCTATTGAACATACTTCTTTCCGTATGAAATATTATAGTTTAATTACATTTTAGGGTACCTGAGGATTAAATATAAATTTATTTTGGCTTGTTTTAACAAAGTTTAGCGGTAGCTTTTTGGATTCCATCGATTTGAGTAATCCACTCGTTCAACATGCATAGAAAGCATGTTGAACGAGTGGATTACTCAAATCGATGGCGCCAACTGGACTAGATTTTATCTAACAAAACAACACTACATGTTGTAGTTGGGACCCTTTGGATTGCAAATCAGAGGAAGATTTTCAAAAATTAAGTGAATATTTAATCGCTATTTGTGAATTTATGAAACCTGTGCTGGTTGTAAAATATTTTGATGTGGGGCGCCGTCCTCAAACAATCACATGGCATGCTTTCGCTGTAAAGCCTATTGTAAATCGGACAATGCAGTTAGATTAACAAGAATTATAAGATATATAGATATAAGATACTTGTATGTACCTAAATGTTTAATATCCATAATTGTTATGATTATTTATTTGATTTGCGCGCCCTCCAATTTCACCGGAAGTTGCAGACAGGTGTTCCGCTGGTGGGCCGCCTAGCCGTAAGTTCTCTTTGTAGTGTTTAGAGTATGAAGAAGTGCCATGGAGAGGATCATATTATTCCTATTAACGATTCAGGATGTGCCTTTATCATACAACAGCTGGAATAGTATGGTGCTCTGACTTTGCCCTTACTTGGTACCCGTCCTGTCCGTTCTTCCCTGGGAGTCCAGCTTGTCCCTTGTCCCCTGGTGTCCCTGGCAGACCAGGCTGTCCCGGGGCTCCGGCTGGGCAGTCTGAACACACATCCTGAAGGACAAGGAGAAACACTGAGTGATGAAAGAATCCTTCTGTCTCAGAATACACTGTATCATTGAACAAGAGGGAGGAAACAGTACTACGGTAATAGCCCTCTCCTCCTTACCTTCAGATTCAAATCCGATAAGTCTGCTGCTGCTCCCTGAAAGAGATGGTTTATATTAGTTTGATCTATTATTATACAAAGGTTGATTGGACTGATTTTCACATTATTTGTTTTTAATACATCCCCATAGGTGTTCCATCATATCAGTGCAGTGATAACGAAGGTACAGTATAGTGAACGTACAGTATTTGGTCTGAGTTTGCAGTGTTGTTGGGATGTTTCCAACCCCATGTACTGTACTGGTCAACTTACTGGCTCTCCTGGGGATCCCTTCTCTCCTGGTCGTCCTGGTAAACCATTGTGTCCTGCAGGTCCCTGTGTACCAGCGACGCCTGACAGACCTCTCATGCCCTGAACCAGGAAACAAACAGCAGTCAGTTGAACTTTTCTTTGAACATTACTCAGTTCATGTTTTCACATTGACTTTGTCAATCTAAGACCGAGCATAATTATGACAAAAATGTTTTTACCGGGGGTCCAACTGCACCATTTGGCCCTGAAGGTCCCTGTAAAAGATAAAGATGTTCTCAATGTTCAAAATATGCTGCAAGATTGAATGTGTGTGTGGCGTGGCGTGGTTATGTGTGTGTGTGTGGCGTGGTTATGTGTGTGTGGCGTGGCGTGGTTATGTGTGTGTGGCGTGGCGTGGTTATGTGTGTGTGTGGCGTGGCGTGGTTATGTGTGTGTGTGTGGCGTGGCGTGGTTATGTGTGTGTGTGTGGCGTGGCGTGGTTATGTGTGTGTGTGTGTGGCGTGGCGTGGTTATGTGTGTGTGTGTGTGGCGTGGCGTGGTTATGTGTGTGTGGCATGGCGTGGTTATGTGTGTGTGTGTGGCGTGGTTATGTGTGTGTGTGTGTGGCGTGGCGTGGTTATGTGTGTGTGTGTGTGGCGTGGCGTGGTTATGTGTGTGTGTGTGGCGTAGCGTGGTTATGTGTGTGTGTGTGGCGTAGCGTGGTTATGTGTGTGGCGTGGCGTGGTTATGTGTGTGTGTGTGTGGCGTGGCGTGGTTATGTGTGTGTGTGTGTGGCGTGGCGTGGTTATGTGTGTGTGTGTGTGGCGTGGCTGTGTGTGTGTGTGGCGTGGTTATGTGTGTGTGTGTGTGTGTGGCGTGGTTATGTGTGTGTGTGTGGGTGGCGTGGTGTGGTTATGTGTGTGTGTGTGTGTGGCGTGGTGTGGTTATGTGTGTGTGTGTGTGGCGTGGCGTGGTTATGTGTGTGTGTGTGGCGTGGCGTGGTTATGTGTGTGTGTGTGTGTGGCGTGGCGTGGTTATGTGTGTGGCGTGGCGTGGTTATGTGTGTGTGTGTGGCGTGGCGTGGTTATGTGTGTGTGTGGCGTGGTTATGTGTGTGTGTGTGTGTGGCGTGGTTATGTGTGTGTGTGTGTGGCGTGGTTATATGTGTGTGTGTGTGGCGTGGCGTGGTTATGTGTGTGTGTGTGTGTGGCGTGGTTATGTGTGTGTGTGTGGCGTGGCGTGGTTATGTGTGTGTGTGTGGCGTGGCGTGGTTATGTGTGTGTGTGTGGCGTGGCGTGGTTATGTGTGTGTGTGTGGCGTGGCGTGGTTATGTGTGTGTGTGTGGCGTGGCGTGGTTATGTGTGTGTGTGTGGCGTGGCGTGGTTATGTGTGTGTGTGTGTGTGTGTGTGTGGCGTGGCGTGGTTATGTGTGTGTGTGTGTGTGTGGCGTGGCGTGGCGTGGTTATGTGTGTGTGTGTGTGGCGTGGTTATGTGTGTGTGTGTGTGGCGTGGTTATGTGTGTGTGTGTGTGTGGCGTGGCGTGGTTATGTGTGTGTGTGTGTGTGGCGTGGTTATGTGTGTGTGTGTGTGGCGTGGTTATGTGTGTGTGTGTGGCGTGGTTATGTGTGTGTGTGTGTGTGGCGTGGTTATATGTGTGTGTGTGTGTCGTGGCGTGGTTATGTGTGTGTGTGTGTGTCGTGGCGTGGTTATGTGTGTGTGTGTGGCGTGGCGTGGTTATGTGTGTGTGTGTGTGGCGTGGCGTGGTTATGTGTGTGTGTGTGTTGCGTGGCGTGGTTATGTGTGTGGCGTGGTTATGTGTGTGTGTGTGTGTGTGGCGTGGTTATGTGTGTGTGTGTGTGGCGTGGTTATATGTGTGTGTGTGTGGCGTGGCGTGGTTATGTGTGTGTGTGGCGTGGCGTGGTTATGTGTGTGTGTGTGGCGTGGCGTGGTTATGTGTGTGTGTGTGGCGTGGCGTGGTTATGTGTGT
The DNA here is from genome assembly GCF_029448725.1 of Salvelinus fontinalis. NCBI lineage: Eukaryota > Metazoa > Chordata > Actinopteri > Salmoniformes > Salmonidae > Salvelinus > Salvelinus fontinalis. The sequence goes on from NC_074686.1 coordinate 20,668,551, forward strand.
GTGTGTGGCGTGGCGTGGTTATGTGTGTGTGTGTGGCGTGGCGTGGTTATGTGTGTGTGTATGGCGTGGCGTGGTTATGTGTGTGTGTGTGGCGTGGCGTGGTTATGTGTGTGTGTGTGTGTGTGTGTGTGGCGTGGCGTGGTTATGTGTGTGTGTGTGTGTGTGGCGTGGCGTGGCGTGGTTATGTGTGTGTGTGTGTGGCGTGGTTATGTGTGTGTGTGTGTGGCGTGGTTATGTGTGTGTGTGTGGCGTGGCGTGGTTATGTGTGTGTGTGTGTGTGGCGTGGTTATGTGTGTGTGTGTGTGGCGTGGTTATGTGTGTGTGTGTGGCGTGTCGTGGTTATGTGTGTGTGTGTGTGTGTGTGTGTGGCGTGGTTATATGTGTGTGTGTGTGTCGTGGCGTGGTTATGTGTGTGTGTGTGGCGTGGCGTGGTTATGTGTGTGTGTGTGTGTGGCGTGGCGTGGTTATGTGTGTGTGTGTGTTGCGTGGCGTGGTTATGTGTGTGGCGTGGCGTGGTTATGTGTGTGTGTGGCGTGGTTATGTGTGTGTGTGTGGCGTGGCGTGGTTATGTGTGTGTGTGTGTTTGGCGTGGCGTGGTTATGTGTGTGTGTGTGTGGCGTGGCGTGGTTATGTGTGTGTGGCGTGGCGTGGTTATGTGTGTGTGTGTGTGTGGCGTGGCGTGGTCATGTGTGTGTGTGTGTGTGGCGTGGTTATGTGTGTGTGTGTGTGTGGCGTGGCGTGGTTATGTGTGTGTGTGTGTGTGGCGTGGCGTGGTTATGTGTGTGTGTGTGGCGTGGCGTGGTTATGTGTGTGTGTGTGTGGCGTGGCGTGGTTATGTGTGTGTGTGTGTGTGTGTGTGGCGTGGCGTGGTTATGTGTGTGTGTGTGGCGTGGTTATGTGTGTGTGTGTGTGGCGTGGCGTGGTTATGTGTGTGTGTGTGTGGCGTGGTTATGTGTGTGTGTGTGTGGCGTGGCGTGGTTATGTGTGTGTGTGTGGCGTAGCGTGGTTATGTGTGTGTGTGGCGTGGCGTGGTTATGTGTGTGTGTGTGTGTGGCGTGGCGTGGTTATGTGTGTGTGTGTGTGTGGCGTGGCGTGGTTATGTGTGTGTGTGTGTGTGTGTGGCGTGGCGTGGTTATGTGTGTGTGTGTGTGTGTGTGTGTGTGTGGCGTGGTTATGTGTGTGTGTGTGTGTGGCGTGGCGTGGTTATGTGTGTGTGTGTGGCGTGGTTATGTGTGTGTGTGTGTGGCGTGGCGTGGTTATGTGTGTGTGTGGCATGGCGTGGTTATGTGTGTGGCGTGGCGTGGTTATGTGTGTGTGTGTGGCGTGGCGTGGTTATGTGTGTGTGTGTGGCGTGGCGTGGTTATGTGTGTGTGGCGTGGCGTGGTTATGTGTGTGTGTGTGTGGCGTGGTTATGTGTGTGTGTGTGTGGCGTGGCGTGGTTATGTGTGTGTGTGTGTGGCGTGGTCATGTGTGTGTGTGTGTGTGGCGTGGTTATGTGTGTGTGTGTGTGTGGCGTGGTTATGTGTGTGTGTGTGTGTGGCGTGGCGTGGTTATGTGTGTGTGTGTGTGTGTGTGGCGTGGTTATGTGTGTGTGTGTGTGTGGCGTGGCGTGGTTATGTGTGTGTGTGTGTGTGGCGTGGCGTGGTTATGTGTGTGTGTGTGGCGTGGCGTGGTTATGTGTGTGTGTGTGTGGCGTGGCGTGGTTATGTGTGTGTGTGTGTGTGTGTGTGGCGTGGCGTGGTTATGTGTGTGTGTGTGGCGTGGTTATGTGTGTGTGTGTGTGGCGTGGCGTGGTTATGTGTGTGTGTGTGTGGCGTGGTTATGTGTGTGTGTGTGTGGCGTGGCGTGGTTATGTGTGTGTGTGTGGCGTAGCGTGGTTATGTGTGTGTGTGGCGTGGCGTGGTTATGTGTGTGTGTGTGTGTGGCGTGGCGTGGTTATGTGTGTGTGTGTGTGTGGCGTGGCGTGGTTATGTGTGTGTGTGTGTGTGTGTGGCGTGGCGTGGTTATGTGTGTGTGTGTGTGTGTGTGTGTGTGTGTGTGTGTGTGTGTGTGTGGGGTGGTTATGTGTGTGTGTGTGTGTGGCGTGGCGTGGTTATGTGTGTGTGTGTGGCGTGGTTATGTGTGTGTGTGTGTGGCGTGGCGTGGTTATGTGTGTGTGTGGCATGGCGTGGTTATGTGTGTGGCGTGGCGTGGTTATGTGTGTGTGTGTGGCGTGGCGTGGTTATGTGTGTGTGTGTGGCGTGGCGTGGTTATGTGTGTGTGGCGTGGCGTGGTTATGTGTGTGTGTGTGTGGCGTGGTTATGTGTGTGTGTGTGTGGCATGGCGTGGTTATGTGTGTGTGTGTGTGGCGTGGTTATGTGTGTGTGTGTGTGGCGTGGCGTGGTTATGTGTGTGTGTGTGTGGCGTGGCGTGGTTATGTGTGTGTGTGTGTGGCGTGGCGTGGTTATGTGTGTGTGTGTGGCGTGGCGTGGTTATGTGTGTGTGTGTGGCGTGGCGTGGTTATGTGTGTGTGTGTGGCGTGGCGTGGTTATGTGTGTGGCGTGGTGTGGTTATGTGTGTGGCGTGGCGTGGTTATGTGTGTGGCGTGGCGTGGTTATGTGTGTGTGTGTGTGGCGTGGTTATGTGTGTGGCGTGGCGTGGTTATGTGTGTGTGTGTGTGTGTGGCGTGGCGTGGTTATGTGTGTGTGTGTGTGGCGTGGCGTGGCGTGGTTATGTGTGTGTGTGTGTGTGTGGCGTGGCGTGGTTATGTGTGTGTGTGTGGCGTGGTTATGTGTGTGTGTGTGTGGCGTGGAGTGGTTATGTGTGTGTGTGTGTGTGGCGTGGCGTGGTTATGTGTGTGTGTGTGTGGCGTGGTTATGTGTGTGTGTGTGTGGCGTGGTTATGTGTGTGTGTGTGGCGTGTCGTGGTTATGTGTGTGTGTGTGTGTGTGTGTGTGTGTGTGGCGTGGTTATGTGTGTGTGTGTGTGGCGTGGCGTGGTTATGTGTGTGTGTGTGGCGTGGCGTGGTTATGTGTGTGTGTGTGGCGTGGTTATGTGTGTGTGTGTGTGGCGTGGCGTGGTTATGTGTGTGTGTGTGGCGTGGCGTGGTTATGTGTGTGTGTGGCGTGGCGTGGTTATGTGTGTGTGTGTGGCGTGGTTATGTGTGTGTGTGTGTGTGTGTTGCGTGGCGTGGTTATGTGTGTGGCGTGGCGTGGTTATGTGTGTGTGTGTGGCGTGGTTATGTGTGTGTGTGTGTGTGTGTGGCGTGGCTATGTGTGTGTGTGTGTGGCGTGGCGTGGTTATGTGTGTGTGTGTGGCGTGGCGTGGTTATGTGTGTGTGTGTGGCGTGGTGTGGTTATGTGTGTGTGTGTGTCGTGGCGTGGTTATGTGTGTGTGTGTGGCGTGGTTATGTGTGTGTGTGTGTGTGGCGTGGTTATGTGTGTGTGTGTGTGTGGCGTGGCGTGGTTATGTGTGTGTGTGTGTGTGTGGCGTGGCGTGGTTATGTGTGTGTGTGTGGCGTGGCGTGGCGTGGTTATGTGTGTGTGTGTGTGGCGTGGCGTGGTTATGTGTGTGTGTGTGTGTGGCATGGCGTGGTTATGTGTGTGTGTGTGGCGTGGCGTGGGTATGTGTGTGTGTGTGGCGTGGTTATGTGTGTGGCGTGGCGTGGTTATGTGTGTGTGTGTGTGTGGCGTGGTTATATGTGTGTGTGTGTGGCGTGGTTATGTGTGTGTGTGTGTGGTGTGGTTATGTGTGTGTGTGTGTGTGTGTGTGGCGTGGTTGAGTGTGTGTGTGTGGCGTGGTGTGGTTATGTGTGTGTGGCGTGGCGTGGTTATGTGTGTGTGTGGCGTGGCGTGGTTATGTGTGTGTGTGGCGTGGCGTGGTTATGTGTGTGTGTGTGTGTGTGGCGTGGCGTGGTTATGTGTGTGTGTGTGTGTGTGTGTGTGTGGCGTGGCGTGGTTATGTGTGTGTGTGTGTGGCGTGGTTATGTGTGTGTGTGTGGCGTGGCGTGGTTATGTGTGTGTGTGTGTGTGTGGCGTGGTTATGTGTGTGTGTGTGTGGCGTGGTTATGTGTGTGTGGCGTGGTTATGTGTGTGTGTGGCGTGGCGTGGTTATGTGTGTGTGGCGTGGCGTGGTTATGTGTGTGTATGGCGTGGTTATGTGTGTGTGTGGCGTGGTTGTGTGTGTGTGTGGCGTAGCGTGGCGTGGTTATGTGTGTGTGTGTGTGGCGTGGCGTGGTTATGTGTGTGTGTGTGTGGCGTGGTTATGTGTGTGTGTGTGTGTGGCGTGGCGTGGTTATGTGTGTGTGTGTGTGTGGCGTGGCGTGGTTATGTGTGTGTGTGTGTGTGTGTGTGTGTGTGTGGCGTGGTTATGTGTGTGTGTGTGTGTGGCGTGGCGTGGTTATGTGTGTGTGTGTGGCGTGGTTATGTGTGTGTGTGTGTGGCGTGGCGTGGTTATGTGTGTGTGTGTGGCATGGCGTGGTTATGTGTGTGGCGTGGCGTGGTTATGTGTGTGTGTGTGGCGTGGCGTGGTTATGTGTGTGTGGCGTGGCGTGGTTATGTGTGTGTGTGTGTGGCGTGGTTATGTGTGTGTGTGTGTGGCATGGCGTGGTTATGTGTGTGTGTGTGTGGCGTGGTTATGTGTGTGTGTGTGTGGCGTGGCGTGGTTATGTGTGTGTGTGTGTGGCGTGGCGTGGTTATGTGTGTGTGTGTGGCGTGGCGTGGTTATGTGTGTGTGTGTGGCGTGGCGTGGTTATGTGTGTGTGTGTGGCGTGACGTGGTTATGTGTGTGGCGTGGCGTGGTTATGTGTGTGGCGTGGCGTGGTTATGTGTGTGGCGTGGCGTGGTTATGTGTGTGTGTGTGTGGCGTGGCGTGGTTATGTGTGTGTGTGTGTGTGTGGCGTGGCGTGGTTATGTGTGTGTGTGTGTGTGTGGCGTGGCGTGGTTATGTGTGTGTGTGTGTGGCGTGGCGTGGCGTGGTTATGTGTGTGTGTGTGTGTGTGTGGCGTGGCGTGGTTATGTGTGTGTGTGTGGCGTGGTTATGTGTGTGTGTGTGGCGTGGCGTGGTTATGTGTGTGTGTGTGTGTGGCGTGGCGTGGTTATGTGTGTGTGTGTGTGGCGTGGTTATGTGTGAGTGTGTGGCGTGTCGTGGTTATGTGTGTGTGTGTGTGTGTGTGTGTGTGGCGTGGTTATGTGTGTGTGTGTGTGGCGTGGCGTGGTTATGTGTGTGTGTGTGGCGTGGCGTGGTTATGTGTGTGTGTGGCGTGGCGTGGTTATGTGTGTGTGTGTGGCGTGGTTATGTGTGTGTGTGTGTGTTGCGTGGCGTGGTTATGTGTGTGGCGTGGCGTGGTTATGTGTGTGTGTGGCGTGGCGTGGTTATGTGTGTGTGTGTGTGTGTGGCGTGGTTATGTGTGTGTGTGTGTGTGTGTGTGGCGTGGCTATGTGTGTGTGTGTGTGGCGTGGCGTGGTTATGTGTGTGTGTGTGGCGTGGCGTGGTTATGTGTGTGTGTGTGTCGTGGCGTGGTTATGTGTGTGTGTGTGGCGTTGTTATGTGTGTGTGTGTGTGGCGTGGTTATGTGTGTGTGTGTGTGTGGCGTGGCGTGGTTATGTGTGTGTGTGTGTGTGTGGCGTGGCGTGGTTATGTGTGGCGTGGCGTGGCGTGGTTATGTGTGTGTGTGTGTGTGTGTGTGTGTGTGTGTGTGGCGTGGTTATGTGTGTGTGTGTGTGGCGTGGCGTGGTTATGTGTGTGTGTGTGGCGTGGCGTGGTTATGTGTGTGTGTGGCGTGGCGTGGTTATGTGTGTGTGTGTGGCGTGGTTATGTGTGTGTGTGTGTGTGTTGCGTGGCGTGGTTATGTGTGTGGCGTGGCGTGGTTATGTGTGTGTGTGGCGTGGCGTGGTTATGTGTGTGTGTGTGTGTGTGGCGTGGTTATGTGTGTGTGTGTGTGTGTGTGGCGTGGCTATGTGTGTGTGTGTGTGGCGTGGCGTGGTTATGTGTGTGTGTGTGGCGTGGCGTGGTTATGTGTGTGTGTGTGGCGTGGCGTGGTTATGTGTGTGTGTGTGTCGTGGCGTGGTTATGTGTGTGTGTGTGGCGTGGTTATGTGTGTGTGTGTGTGTGTGGCGTGGTTATGTGTGTGTGTGTGTGTGGCGTGGCGTGGTTATGTGTGTGTGTGTGTGTGTGGCGTGGCGTGGTTATGTGTGTGTGTGTGGCGTGGCGTGGCGTGGTTATGTGTGTGTGTGTGTGGCGTGGCGTGGTTATGTGTGTGTGTGTGTGTGGCATGGCGTGGTTATGTGTGTGTGTGTGGCGTGGCGTGGGTATGTGTGTGTGTGTGGCGTGGTTATGTGTGTGGCGTGGCGTGGTTATGTGTGTGTGTGTGTGTGGCGTGGTTATATGTGTGTGTGTGTGGCGTGGTTATGTGTGTGTGTGTGTGGTGTGGTTATGTGTGTGTGTGTGTGTGTGTGGCGTGGTTGTGTGTGTGTGTGTGGCGTGGTGTGGTTATGTGTGTGTGGCGTGGCGTGGTTATGTGTGTGTGTGGCGTGGCGTGGTTATGTGTGTGTGTGTGTGTGTGGCGTGGCGTGGTTATGTGTGTGTGTGTGTGTGTGTGTGGCGTGGCGTGGTTATGTGTGTGTGTGTGTGGCGTGGTTATGTGTGTGTGTGTGGCGTGGCGTGGTTATGTGTGTGTGTGTGTGTGTGGCGTGGTTATGTGTGTGTGTGTGTGGCGTGGTTATGTGTGTGTGGCGTGGTTATGTGTGTGTGTGGCGTGGCGTGGTTATGTGTGTGTGGCGTGGCGTGGTTATGTGTGTGTGTGGCGTGGTTATGTGTGTGTGTGGCGTGGTTGTGTGTGTGTGTGGCGTAGCGTGGCGTGGTTATGTGTGTGTGTGTGTGGCGTGGCGTGGTTATGTGTGTGTGTGTGTGGCGTGGTTATGTGTGTGTGTGTGTGTGGCGTGGCGTGGTTATGTGTGTGTGTGTGTGTGGCGTGGCGTGGTTATGTGTGTGTGTGTGTGGCGTGGTTATGTGTGTGTGTGTGTGTGTGTGTGTGTGTGGCGTGGTTATGTGTGTGTGTGTGTGTGTGGCGTGGCGTGGTTATGTGTGTGTGTGTGGCGTGGTTATGTGTGTGTGTGTGTGTGTGGCGTGGCGTGGTTATGTGTGTGTGTGTGGCGTGGCGTGGCGTGGTTATGTGTGTGTGTGTGTGGCGTGGTTATGTGTGTGTGTGTGTGTGGCATGGCGTGGTTATGTGTGTGTGTGTGGCGTGGCGTGGGTATGTGTGTGTGTGTGGCGTGGTTATGTTTGTGGCGTGGCGTGGTTATGTGTGTGTGTGTGTGTGGCGTGGTTATATGTGTGTGTGTGTGGCGTGGTTATGTGTGTGTGTGTGTGGTGTGGTTATGTGTGTGTGTGTGTGTGTGTGGCGTGGTTATGTGTGTGTGTGTGGCGTGGTGTGGTTATGTGTGTGTGGCGTGGCGTGGTTATGTGTGTGTGTGGCGTGGCGTGGTTATGTGTGTGTGTGGCGTGGCGTGGTTATGTGTGTGTGTGTGTGTGTGGCGTGGCGTGGTTATGTGTGTGTGTGTGTGTGTGTGTGGCGTGGCGTGGTTATGTGTGTGTGTGTGTGGCGTGGTTATGTGTGTGTGTGTGGCGTGGCGTGGTTATGTGTGTGTGTGTGTGTGGCGTGGTTATGTGTGTGTGTGTGTGTGGCGTGGTTATGTGTGTGTGTGTGGCGTGGTTATGTGTGTGTGGCGTGGTTATGTGTGTGTGTGGCGTGGCGTGGTTATGTGTGTGTGGCGTGGCGTGGTTATGTGTGTGTGGCGTGGCGTGGTTATGTGTGTGTGTGGCGTGGTTATGTGTGTGTGTGGCGTGGTTGTGTGTGTGTGTGGCGTAGCGTGGCGTGGTTATGTGTGTGTGTGTGTGGCGTGGTTATGTGTGTGTGTGTGGCGTGGCGCGGTTATGTGTGTGTGTGTGGCGTGGCGTGGTTATGTGTGTGTGTGTGGCATGGCGTGGTTATGTGTGTGTGTGTGGCATGGTTATGTGTGTGTGTGTGTGGCGTGGTTATGTGTGTGTGTGTGGCGTGGTTATGTGTGTGTGTGTGTGGCGTGGTTATGTGTGTGTGTGTGGCGTGGTTGTCTATACCGGGGGTCCAACTTTGCCTTCTCCTGGAGGACCCCTGTTCCCTGGAACCCCCTGAAGTCCCTGGGATCCGGGTTGGCCCTGGAACACACAGACGCAACCTTGGTTACCATCCAATAAGACACCAACAGAACCTTGGTCACCATCCAACCAGCGGACACTGTGTCCTCTTAATGCAATCGCCAATACTCTCTGATGACATTCCTGCACTATCGTAATGTTTGGCTCAGAGAGTTCTGCTGTGCTGAGCAGAGTGGTTGTTGATCTTTGCAGGTCTTGGCTGCTCAGGCAAGATACATCACATTTGTGTTTATTTCTAACAACAGAGAATCCAATCTGAACTTTTAGTATTCAGTGTGGTGGTTGTAAAGGTGACCATGGAGGATGGTTTAACAACTACAGAGATGGAATCAACAGAATGTACATGCAAGGCCTCTACCTTGCATTCTCCTCAATTAATTACTCTCTCCATCCCCCCCACTAATCTCCTGCTCCCAAAAAAGTTGTTGTTAAAAAAGTTGTTGTTAAATCAGTCACGGTATGGTGGTCAAAGAAAATTGCTTTTGTCCAACCAAAATGGATTGTTTTCTTCCTAAACTAGAGAAAAAGAAAACCTTTTTGTCACCAGAATCACCCCTGGCTTCAAGGCACTAATGTTTCTCTCTACCCCTCCCTCCCTTCCACCCCAACCCAACTTTAAAATTACATTACCTTCTGGCCAGGCGGTCCTTCAATTCCCTGCTGTCCAGGATCACCCTGTAATATAATATCACACATAACACTATTATGAGCCCACTGGCTGGTCAAATCAAACACTTGGCATTTAAAGTCTTATAGCATAAAATACATGGTACTACAGTTCCCTGGACTAGGGTAATAGAAACCAATGTAACACATAGGAGAATAATCACTATGTATTTGTGCAAATAGTGTACTGTACTGGTGTATGCATGAGGGTTATATGTTATGTGTTATAGAGCAGCAGCTGACAGTAGTAAAATGGGCACACACACACACAGCACATGTCCCGCTGGGTTCATTCATTAGTTTCATGTGATAAAGCAGAACCTGTGTATGTTCTGTTTGTTTGCTTTCTCAGCATTATCACCATATGTTTGTGGTGTAGAAAATGAGTAAAAAGGTTCTAGGTCAAACCGTTGGCATAACTGTATAATGCGGGTTGTACCGCACTAACATAACCAGTCATACTGTAGTATGGTTGTATTTAAATGCATGTTGATTTATGTACATATGCAGCCAATACCCGTACAGGATGTGAATGGCTTTTAATTTGAAACCCCAGAGCCAACAAACTCTGGTTCATATTTCTTAGAGTCTGGATAACAAGTTAGATGTGTGTTAATTCTGTAGTCAGGACTTTTTCCTGACTATGCCACAAGACCATGCAAAACTCTTGACCTTGGTTATAGTGGTCACACAGACAGGAGAAACTCGAGGTTTGAACGTAACAATGAGGTTTGAACGTCTTATACAGAGTGATGTTTCTGTGTCTTACGTTCTGTCCGTCTTTGCCTTTCCCTGGTAGGCCAGGGGGTCCTTGTATGCCTGCATCTCCAGGAGGGCCTGGGGCGCCACCACGACCCTCCTTCCCCATCTCTCCCTGGAACACACCACACACAGGGAGATGAACATAGTGTTGCATAGCATAGCTTAGTCATCCACACAGCACGAGTTACAATAGAAGGTCCCTAGAACACACGAGTTACGAGTTACAATATGATGTCCCTAGAACAACACATTTGAGATCACCTGTTCTTCCATATAGCAAAGCAGTGATACGGTTACTGACCCTCTCTCCTCTCTGTCCAGCTATTCCAGGTGGTCCAATGGTTCCAGGGATGCCCTGTGTCATAGACAGAGAGAGAAGTTCAGGGCACACATTAGGTTAAAGGTTAGTTTAAAGCATTAGGGATGTCCTCGAGCACCAACACACAAATTCCATATGTTTAAAATATTTGGGGGTTGTCATTTTCACAAAATGAACCTACCACATTGCCAGGCAGTCCACGTGTGCCCTGCGTACCCTGCAATCCTGGAGGACCCTGGAATAGAAACAAGGCTTCATTCACAACTGTTTATATGTAATAGTATTATCAGACAAATATACAGCAGTAAGGACCCAGAACTTACAGGCTCTCCTTGTCTCCCAGTCTCTCCTTTGGGGCCAATGTCACCTTTAGGTCCCTAAATTGAAGGGGATAACAAACAAGGCTATGAAAGGAAGCGGAAATCCTTCAGTATAATATGTCCAATTATGTCGAGGTTTGATTTCTATTTTCCAATGGAGGACACCTCATGTAGGTTCTTATACAATCCGCGATGAAATTCGACAATATAAAAACAATGATTGAGCTCATAGGGAATCAACTAAATGTATTGAAAATGTATTAATTTTTCTAAGTTTATCATTAGACATGAACAGAATATATCAGAGATTCATATTTCCTGCAACTTTCTGAAGACCAGAATGCCCCTGTCCGTGTGCGTGCAGTCTACCACTTTTTATAAACTGGGTGGTTTGAGCCCTGAATTCTGATTGGCTGAAAATCATGGTATATCAGACCGTATACCACGCGTATGACAAAACGTTTAGTTTTACTGCTCTAATTTAGTTGGTAACCAGTTTATAATAGCAATAAGGCTCCTCTGGGTTTGTGATATATGGCCTATATATTTTTTATTTAATTATTTTAAATTTAACCTTTATTTTACTAAGCAAGTCAGTTAAGAACAAATTCTTATTTATAATGACAGACAAACCCAGACGACGCTGGGCCAATTTTTGTGCGCCGCCCTATGAGACTCCCAATCACAGCCGGATGTGATACTGCCTGGATAAATACCACGTTGCGTCATGCATAAGAACAGTGCTTAGCCGTGGTATATTGGCCGTATACTACACCTCCTCGGGCCTTATTGCTTCAGTCTATCCGTTAGCGATGATGCCAAGGAAAACCGTCTTCTCAATTAAATGTTAACTACAAAGTTGGCTATGCTTTCCTGGCAAAATGCATTCATGATTATTTGCATAAATTCAGGGTATTTGTTTTGCAAACTCTACCATCACATGTGCGCGACAAAAACACAGCTAAACAACAGCCTCTTGCTAGGCGCGCACTTTAATTAAAGGGTCACTAAAATGTCTTAGAATTTTTCCCTGACCTCAAAAATGATCTCCTGATGTGGTTTAAAAAGCAACTTAACATATTGTTTGCCATGTGTGTTTTTCTGTTGCTAATTAGATTTCAGTTTCCTGACCAATTAATGAAGTTTGTCCCCTATGAGACTCTGTAGATGCAGAAGTCTATTTCACTTCCTCAAAATCCCAAGAATGAATCTAAGATAACTCAAGAAATATGTAATTGATTTTGACGTTTCTGCCGAGGATGTTTTAGTTGCGCAATTTTACATCTAACTAAGGTGTTTGGTGCAGTATTTCTCAAGTAAAGAAATGGTGACGTGTTGCCTTATGTAAACAGTCGGAGCTGCTGGACAGGTCTGTCTCAATGTCTATGCTATTGGATAGAGAGCAATCACCGCAGCTGTTCACCCCATGTTATTGGGCGAATGGACAGACCTTAATTTACCCTTTGTGACACATGGTTGTTCCAAACTTTGTTTTAGACGAGACTGACTTTATAACCAAAATTATCCTATTTGCACTTTGTAGTCAATTTTGACGCTCAAATAACTTTTTATAGGGCCCTTATGTAATTGTCTCTACATGGGTTGTGAATAGATGAGTGTCCAATTATAAATAACATTTGATTGACTGAAGTCCTTACCTGTGGTCCGGGCAGTCCCGTAAAGCCTTGTTCACCAGGCACTCCTCGTTGACCCTTCAGACAACACGCAGGTTAGTAACATCCCCAGAATGATGTTCAACATCAAACAAATGATACCGTATTTTGCAATGCCATATGATTCCTTTCAAAGCAAACAGTGTCCGTCCTAGTGGCAGAGCACTGTAACTGCAGTGGTGGTGTAAAGTACTTAAATAAAAAATAAAAATAAGTAATTTTGGGGGGTATCTGTACATTACTATAAATATTTTTGACAACTTTTACTTTTACTTCACCCCATTCCTAATGAAAATTTGTACTTTTTACTCCCATACATTTTCCCTGACACCAAAAATTCCTCGCTACATTTTGAGTGCTCAGACAGGACAGCATTATGGTCCAATACACTCACCTATCAATATAACTCATTGTCATCTGATCTGCCTCAGATCTGGCGGACTCACTAAACACAAATACTGCATTTGTAACTTATGTCTAAGTGTGGGAATTTGATGTATAGAATATACTTTGACTTATGACAATTGAATACTTTTTCCACCACTGTGCATACGTACATTTTAAACCAGAACTTTTAGACTTTTACTCAGGTAGTATTTTCCTGGGTGACTTTCACTTTTACTTGAGTCATTTTCCATTAAGGTATCTTTACTTTTACTCAAGTATGACAGTTAAGTACTTTTTCCACCACTGAACTGCAGCATAGTTGATGTCCATCTGACTCTACCAAATAAAGGAGACACTTTCATCGACTCGCATCTCTTTTTGCATCCAGTGGAGAGTTTGGAGCACTGCTGATTTTCCCCAAATGCAGCCTAATGTTACTCCATTGGAACTGTAGAAGGCTCCTTCTATTCTGAACTCACAATATCTCCTGGATTCCCCTGCTCTCCCTTTTCTCCTCTCTCTCCAGGTGTTCCCTGGGGAGAAAGAAACAGGATAAATGCACGTCCAGGTTGTGTAATATTTCTGTATAGTAAAACGTGTTGTGTACAGTTTCTAGGACTGGCGACAATCAACTAAAGCCTACATAAAAAATGCCTAGACATGCATTAGGCATGGAGAAAATGTCTAACACAGAGCAGTTTCTAACCAGCAAGGTCACACCAGATCGACTTCAGTATTCATTGTTTCTCCTGGTCCCCAGGATGTCGAGAAATGCCTTCAATAACCATCCGCTAGGGGCTACACGTGACCCAATTATATCTAGTCGGCTCACCGCCTTAAACCACACGTGGGTTCAATCCCAGTGCTGGGTACTTATTTTTTCTGTTTTAACCCTATCCCAAACCGGAATCAATGCCTAAACTTCACCCTATCTCCCCGGACAAACGTTGAATACTGAAGTGAGACTGTGAGATCTTGTTGGTTTCTACAGTACTTACAGGCTCACCAGGCTCAGGGATAACATTGGCCACCTGAGAGAAATACAGTGACAAGTTAGCCAACAAGCATCCTCAAAATGCAATGCATTTTTCCAGGACGTTTTTGTTTGCTTAGTTGTACATGGATCCAAATGTTTTATTGTTTTGATATATGCATGACAAAAAGATGATTCGGTTCACAGACATATCAATTTCCACTGTTCGAATTTACTGCAATACATCTTGTCCTTCCCTGAGCTATTTTTGCAGTGTATTAATATCAGTGGATGCTGCTGAGGGGAAGATGGCTCATAATAATGGAGCAAATAGAATGGCATCAAACACCTGGAAACCATGTACTTGATACCATTCCATCAATTTCGCTCTAGCCATTACCATAAGCCCGTCCTCCCCAATTAAGGTGCCACCAACCTCCTGTGGTTAATATGGTCATTTGCACCAATCAACATCCCTTTACTTTACTCACATTTCCTGGTATTCCTGGAGTTCCCTTGGGTCCCGTGTTACCCTGAGGCGAGACACACACACACACACACACACACACACACACACACACAGAGAGTGTGTGAATGTTAATTAACTCATTACAAAACACTAGTCCCCTGGTGGTCCTTAGTGAGACAAAGTGAAGAGGAAGTCTGTGACAAACACACTCTCTGATAATAGCAGCAAACATCTTTCATGCAGCTAACATAGCTTTTATGCTAATAACCATGCTTATCCAATTACTCGTCAAACAAAACACACAGTAACAAGAATCTTGTTCATTGTTACTGACTGTCTAGTAATGGTAAAGGTAAGAGACTGTACAGCTTTAAGATGATGTTGTGACATACAGTAGCTAGCTGTCTACATGAGTCTTTGTGAATCAATGTCTCATATCTCTGTCTTACCTTGTCACCTTTGTCACCCTTTGGCCCGAGAGAGCCGCCTTGTCCCCGGTCACCCTAAAAAAGAAAACACAAGACACAAACAGGAGCATAGTACACAAGGAGATTTAGATGCAAGCTGTCATTGGGCTGATGCACAATTCAGGAGTGTAGCTTTAATTATGCTCATGAGATCAAACTCACCTGTCCTCCTTTCTCTCCTTTTGGTCCAACAACACCTGGTTGTCCAGTTAAACCAACTTGTCCCTGTAAGACACACACACACACACACACACACACACACACACACACACACACACACACACACACACACACACACACACACACACACACACACACACACACACACAGAGAGAGAGAGAAATATGAAGAGCATGTGAGATGGGGAACTTTTAGTTGAGTATAATGATTTAAGGTCATAGCCAGGTATTAGTAACTCACCCCCTCTCCTCCAGGTCCTCTTGGTCCCGGTGGTCCTTCTTCACCCTATAGCAGGGACACATTCAGTCATCATGAGATCATAAGATTCCTCAGACCACGATTGACATTTCTGTCACACTGTCTGTTAACTACGTTTGCATTCAAGTGGGGGGGGGTTGTAAGGAGCCAAGCGCAATGAAAAATTATTGTCTATAAACGCAGAGGTATATCTCAGATGGTTTCTATCCAACAAATCCAGCTCCTATTTAATGATCATTCCAGCTTAGGTGAACGGGATACTTTAAAAGTCACCTTTATAGACTCCATATAAACTTTAGTCTGTTGCATCACTTTTATGAAGTGCCATTGATATGGCGGGTGTCCAGACAGAGGTTGCATCTGAAATGCCACCCTACTCTAATTCCTATGAGGTTCACTACTTTTGACCAGAGCTCTATGGAGTGTTCTATATAGGAAAAGGCGTGCCATTTTGGACAAAGAGTAGTATCACTGTACCTTAGGACCAGGTTTACCAGGGAAGCCATCCAATCCAGACTCTCCTCTAGGCCCCTATGGAGATGAATGAATAACACAGCTTAGTACATTTATGGTATTGTATCAGATATTATCCTAACTAACACATAACGTTGTCTCAACGCTGCAAATAGGTTGGTCATGGCATTACCATGTGACAACATTCTGAGAACCTAAACATCTCGGTAAGGATACCATCGTCTATAACTCTGGAAAGTTACATGTTATTAGATGTTTCCTTGCTGTTTTGTGATTAACAAAAACCTGAAACATTCAGCTGGTTATGAAACATGAATCACTACTTCTACCAATACACTGACCTTGGCTCCGTCATTTCCTGGAAGTCCGTCCAGCCCATCGTTTCCAGGTAAACCCTTCCAACAATAAATATTGGGATAAGTCTGGGACATGAGTGCTTTGACAACTCAATGTTACTTTAGTGAATCATATTATAACATGTCAAACATGTTACATGTAAATGTGGAAAAAATATACAGTAAACTTACTGCTTTGCCTGACTCTCCTGGTTTCCCTGAAAATCCAATCTCGCCAGGTAGACCCTGAGCAAAGAAAATGGAACATATGACATTTTCTATTATTTCCATTTCCTCTATGTGGGTTACATTTGCTTTGGATGAGCTTTTGGGATGACTGCTGACAGTAAACTGCTGTACAGCCTTCAATGGATTGTTGGTGCACCAAACTCACAGGAGGTCCAGTTTGTCCAGGGTTTCCTTGCCCTCCAGGAGGCCCCTGGGAACCCTATAAAGAGACACAGTATCATCAACCAAAACGGTGTACAACCTCAGTCCAACAGGCAAGACATACAGTACCAGCATCAGCCACTAGAGGGGAGAGTATTGTGATGTACAGTATTGTATTCTAGGTTGGCCTGTTTGGGTTGGCGCCCCCCCTTGGGTTGTGCCGTGGCGGAGATCTTTGTGGGCTATACTCGGCCTTGTCTCAGGATGGTAAGTTGGTGGTTGAAGATATCCCTCTAGTGGTGTGGGGGCTGTGCTTTGGAAAAGTGGGTGAGGTTATATCCTGCCTGTTTGGCCCTGTCCGGGGGTATCATCAGATGGAGCCACAGTGTCTCCTGACCCCTCCTGTCTCAGCCTCCAGTATTTATGCTGCAGTAGTTTATGTGTCGGGGGGCTAGGGTCAGTCTGTTATATCTGGAGTACTTCTCCTGTCTTATCCGGTGTCCTGTGGGAATTTAGGTATGCTCTCTCTAATTCTCTCTTTCTCTCTCTCGGAGGACCTGAGCCCTAGGACCATGCCTCAGGACTACCTGGCATGATGACTCCTTGCTGTCCCCAGTCCACCTGACCGTGCTGCTGCTCCAGTTTCAACTGTTCTCTCTGCGGCTATGGAACCCTGACCTGTTCACCGGACGTGCTACCTGTCCCAGACCTGCTGTTTTCAACTCTCTAGAGACAGCAGGAGCGGTAGAGATACTCTTAATGATCGGCTATGAAAAGCCAACGGACATTTACTCCTTAGGTGCTGACTTGTTGCACCCTCGACAACTACTGTGATTATTATTATTTCACCATGCTGGTCATTTATGAATATTTGAACATCTTGGCCATGTTCTGTTATATTCTCCACCCGGCACAGCCAGAAGAGGACTGGCCACCCCTCATAGCCTGGTTCCTCTCTAGGTTTCTTCCTAGGTTTTGGCCTTTCTAGGGAGTTTTTCCTATCCACCGTGCTTCTACACCTGCATTGCTTGCTGTTTGGGGTTTTAGGCTGGGGTTCTGTACAGCACTTTGAGATATCAGCTGATGTAAGAAGGGCTATATAAATACATTTGATTTGATTTGATTCTGTCAGTTATTCCTGGTAGGTACTGTAGTGGTGTAAAGTAACTAAGTAAAAATACTTTGAAGTACTACTTAAGTAATTTTTGGGGGGTATCTGTACTTTACTATTTATATGTTTGACAACTTTTACATTTACTTCACTACATTCCTAAAGAAAATAATGTACTATTTACACCATACGTTTTCCCTGACACTCAAAGGTACTGGTTACATTTCAAATGCTTAGCAGGACAAGACTATTTTCCAATTCACACACTTATCAAGAGAACATCCCTGGTCATCCCTAATGCCTCTGATCTGGTGCTCACTAAACACAAATGCTTTGTCTGTAAATTATGTCTGTGTTAGTGTGCCCCTGGCTATCTGAAGAAGAAAAAAACGGAAACAGAAAATGTGCCGTTTGTTTAATATAAGGAATTTGAAATAATTTATAATTGTACTTTTGATAATTAACTATATTTTAGCAATGACATTTACTTTTGATACTTAAAGTATATTTATCACCAAGTACTTTTAGACTTTTACTCAAGTAGTATTTTACTGTGAGACATTCACTTTTATTTGAGTCATTTTCTGTTAAGGTATCTTTACTTTTACTCAAGTATGACAATTCGGTACTTTTTCCACCCCTGCTGGTAGGGTGGTCACCTTGTCTAAAGAAATTCCAGGCCCTAAGGCGCTAATTATTGCTTTTAAGAGTGATATTGAATATTAATTAATTTATGCAATGTGGATGAGTTCTGAAGAGGCCGAGAATACAGTATTTTCCGTCCAGTGGAAGTGTTTAGTGACGCTAGTACTGAGAGAGAAGTAGTGTCAGGTAGGCAGTCCATGGTGAGTAGTTAACATCCAGAATGAAATGTCATTGAATGAGCCCAAGGTTTAAGAGCTGTGATGATAACTGACACATACTCCATTCATTGTGTCAAAATAGTTCTTATGAAAGGTTGGTAATGACTCACATCAACACCATTATCCCAGAAACCCTAGACCCACTCCAATTTGCATACCGCCCAAACAGATCCACAGATGATGCAATCTCTATTGCACTCCACACTGCCCTTTCCCACCTGGACAAAAGGAACACTTATGTGAGAATGCTATTCATTGACTACAGCTCAGTGTTCAACAGCTGCAACATCGAGAGCATCCGGACTGGTTGCATCCCTGCCTGGTATGGCAATTGCTCGGCCTCCGACCGCAAGGCACTACAGAGGGTAGTGCGTATGGCCCAGTACATCACTGGTGCTAAGCTGCCTGCCATCCAGGACCTCTACACCAAGCGGTGTCAGAGGAAGGCCCTCAAAATTGTCAAAGACCCCAGCCACCACAGTCATAGACTGTGCTCTCTACTACCGCATGGCAAGCGGCACCAGAGTGCCAAGTCTAGGACACAAAGGCTTCTCAACAGTTTTTACCCCCAAGCCGTAAGACTCCTGAACAGGTAATCAAATGGCTATTTGCATTGTGCCCCCCCCCCCCCAACCCCTCTTTTACACTGCTGCTACTCTCTGTTTATCATATATGCATAGTCACTTTAACTATACATGCACATACTACCTCAATTGGGCCGACCAACCAGTGCTCCCGCACATTGGCTAACCGGGCTATCTGCATTGTGTCCCGCCACCCACCACCCGCCAACCCCTCTTTTACGTTACTGCTACTCTCTGTTTATCATATATGCATAGTCACTTTAACCATACCTACATGTACATACTACCTCAATCAGCCCAACTAACCGGTGTCTGTATGTAGCCTCCCTACTTTTATAGCCTCGCTACTGTTATCCCACTGTCTTTTTACTGTTGTTGTTATTTCTTTACTTACCTATTGTCCACCTAATACCTTTTTTGCACTATTGGCATTTCACTGTAAAGTCTACGCATGTTGTATTCGGCGCACGTGACAAATAAACTTTGATTTGATTATGATGCCGGGAATCATACTGTTACACATAGCCTTCATGTTACAGTAGATGTTTTTGTCGTGGAATATATCTGTAAATGATCTGATACTGTAGGACACAATAAAGAGTGCCTTCAATGGATAGCACATAGAAATAAAATGGTATTCTTACAGGTGGTCCGGGTAGCCCGTCAACACCAGGTAATCCACTTTCACCTTTCTTGCCCTGAAAAAGGAAGACACAAAATCAACCATCATACATCCAAAAAAGTAACGTTGGGAGAAAATAAACCTGTGCTGGAAAACATGTTTTTTCACTTAGTAAAATCAACCCTTTAAAACCTCCCTGTACTTGAATCCGACTCTCTCTCATTGTATGCACTGTGATATACTGCCCTCTGCAGGATTCTTTAAGATACTGCGTCATGTTTCACGTGACACAGCCCTACTGCTGCGACTGATAATGTTAACGTAAAGCACAGGTGTCAAACTCATTCCACGGAGGGCCGAGTGTCTGCGGGTTTTCGCTCCACCCTTGTACTTGATTGATGAATTAACATCACTAATTAGTTAGGAACTCCCCACACCTGGTTGTCTAGGGCTTTATTGAAAGGAAAGACCAAAAACCTGCAGACACAAGGCCCTCCGTGGAATGAGTTTGACACCCCTGACGTAAAGTATGGGCGGGTGGACAATTCTTTGAGGCTTGTCAGGGAAACAGATGACTGATGATGGCTGCGGTGTGGACTGTGAAGCGTGTGAGGAGCCAGGGAAGGTCCACTACACGGCTGATCAACCATGTGACTGGTCCTGTCGGCCATGACGGCACCATTATCGCAGCAGAAATCCCTCAGTGACTTCACATCCTCAATAAACACACACACACAGACACACACACACACACACACACACACACACACACACACACACACACACACACACACACACACACACACACACACACACACACACACACACACACCTCAAGCACCGTATGAAAAGTTAAACTTCAGTTAACACTACATCCCAGAAACTACTATATCCCTTGTCATTTAAATTATTAATGGCTCTGGGCCAGCCCCCATCCCACCAAAGTGAAGGTCTCAGCAACAGTAAAAACACACTGAGGTACAGTTAAGTGCTTCAAGCCATGACGGAACAGCCCAAAAGGTCAAAGGGAAAATAGACCAAGCTGTAACTAGCTGTTGTGTAAACAGGTTAGACTTAGCGCTCCAGTAGAGGTAGTAAGGAGGACAAAGTAGATCCTAGCATTTACGAGAGTTTGGTTAGTAACTAAAAGGTCGATGGTTTGACTCCCCAAGCCAAATAGGTGAAAAATTGACCTATGTGTCATTGAGAAAGGCATTTAGCACAAATTACTTCTGTAAGTCTGTAAGGCTGTAAGGGTTCCGACTCTGTCAATCACCATATTCTTATAGGCAGACTCAACAGCCTTGGTTTCTCTAATGACTGCCCCGCCTGGTTCAATAACTACTTCTCAGATAGAGTTCAGTGTGTAAAATCGGAGGGCCTGTTGTCCGGACCTCTGGCAGTCTCCATGGGGGTGCCACAGGGTTAAACTCTCGGGCCGACTCTTTTCTCTGTATATATCAATGATGTCGCTCTTGCTGCTGGTGATTATCTGATCCACCTCTACGCAGACGACACCATTCTATATACTTCTGGCCCTTCTTTGGACACTGTGTTAACATACCTCCAAACAAGCTTCAACGCCATAAAACACTCCTTCCGTGGCCTCCAACTGCTCTTAAATGATAGTAAAACTAAATGCATGCTCTTCAACCGATCGCTGCCCTCACCTGCCCGCCCGACTAGTATCACTACTCTGGACGGTTCTGACTTAGAATATATGGACAACTATAAATAGTTTTACATTTTTGGGGGGATGTTATCATTGTAATGTTAGGTAAACCATAACTAGAACTTAATAGGAATGTTAGCTAATGTCCTGGGATTGTCCCCAGTTTGCTGGGTAGTCACTGCTATCAGAACAAGGCTTCCTGTCTCCGTTACATCCTGCTGTGGTGTTTTGTAGTGTTTCTAGGGTAGAGCTGTTGACAAGTTTGAAGAGGTGGATCTACTACTCTTAAGTCAATCTGATAATAGTCTGCTAAATGACTAGAATGTAAATACAGTAAGGGAATGTGACTGTTGAATGGTTTGAGATATTGAAGGTACAGGAGTATATACAGTGCAGTCAGAAAGTATTCAGACCCCTTGACTTTTTCCACATTTTAAAACGTTATAGACTTATTCTAAAATGGATGAAACAATGTTTTATCCATCAATCAATCAACACACAATACCCCATAATGGCAAAGCGAAAACAGGTTTTTAGAAATGTTTGCACATTTTAAAAATATATATAAAAAATACCTTATTTACATAAGTAGTGAGACCCTTTGCTATGAGGCTTGAACTTGAGCTCACGTGCATCCTGTTTCTATTGATCATCCTTCAGATGTTTCTTCAACTTGGTTGGAGTCCACCTGTGGTAAATTCAATTGGTTGGACATGGTTTGGAAAGGCACACCTGTCTAATTAAAGGTCCCACAGTAGACAGTTCATGTCAGAGCAAAAACCAAGCCACGAGGTCAAAGAAATTGTTCCTAGAGAAATTGCTCCTAATTCCTAGAGCTGGCCACCCAATTGGGGGAGAAGGGCCTTGGTCAGGGAGGTGACCAAGAACATGATGGTCACTCTGACTGTAACAGTCCTGACCTATTTATGTTAGTTTTTATGTGTTTATGGTCAGGGCGTTAGTTTTGGGTGGGCAGTCTATGTTATCTGTTTCTATGTTGTTTTTGGTTTGCCTGGTATGGCTCTTGATTAGAGGCAGGTGGTTTGCGTTTTCCTCTAATCAAGAGTCATATTTAGGTAGGGCATTCTCACTGTTTGTTTGTGGGTGATTGTCTCCTGTGATGTCTTTCGTCGTTGTGTTCGATGTGTTTTCACTTACGGGACTGTTTGGCTGTTCGTGTGTTTCGATGTAATGTTCCTGTCCGTGAGTTTACGTTTGTTATGTGAGTTTATGTTCAGGTTCCGTTCTACGTCGTTTTTGTTATTTTGTAAGTTTTGAAAGTGTTTGTTTTCGTGTCATCAGTTTTCGTATTAAAAATAAAGATGGCATATTTCCTTGAACCCGCATTTTGGTCAGAAGATCCTTCTCTCCTCACCTCATCCGAGGATGAGGAAAGCGACAGCTATAACAGAATCACCCACCAACAAACAGAGACCAAGCGGTATGGGAATGCTCGACGGAGCAAAAAGGACTTCTGGACTTGGGAGGAGATCCTGGACGGTAGAGGACCTTGGGCTCAACCAGGGGAATATCGCCGTCCAAAGGAGGAGAAGAAGGCAGCCACAGCCCAGGAGCGCTGGTATGAGGAGGCAGCGCGACGACGCGGTTGGGAGCCCGTGAGTCAGACCAAAAAATTTTTGGGGGGGGGGGCACACGAGGAGTGTGGCAAAGCCGGGTAGGATACCCGAGCCAACTCCCCGTGCTTACCGTGGAGGTAGAAGGCGTCGTACTGGTAAGACACCGTGTTATGCGGTAAAGCGCACGGTGTCCCCAGTACGTGTGCTTAGCCCAGTGCGGGCTATTCCACCTTGCCGCACTGGGAGGGCTAGGTTGGGCATCGAGCCGGGTGCCATGAAGCCGGCCCAACGTAGCTGGTCTCCAGTACGTCTCCTCGGGCCGGTGTACATGGCACCAGCCTTACAGGTGGTGTCCCCGGTTCGCCTGCATAGCCCAGTGCGGGCTATTCCACCTCGCCGCACTGGCAGGGCTACGGGGTTCATTCAACCTGGTAGGGTTGGGGAGGCTCGGTGCTCAAGAGCACGTGTCCTCCTTCACGGTCCGGTAGACCCGGTGCCACCTCCATGTACCAGTCCTCCGGTGGCAGCTCCCCGTACCAGGCTGTCTCTCCGGGTTCTCTCTCCTGCTGTTTCCTCCTCTCCAGCGCAGCCGGTGCCTAGACCACGCACCAGGCTGTCTCTCCTTCTCCTCCCTACAGAGCTATCTGTCTCCCCAGCGCCATCTGAGCCATCCGTCTCCCCAGCGCCATCTGAGCCATCCGTCTCCCCAGCGCCATCTGAGCCATCCGTCTCCCCAGCGCCATCTGAGCCATCCGTCTCTCCAGCGCCATCTGAGCCATCCGTCTCCCCAGCGCCGTCTGAGCCATCCGTCTGCCATGAGCCTGCAAAGCCGCCCGTCTGCCATGAGCCTGCAAAGCCGCCCGTCTGCCATGAGCCTACAGAGCCATCCGCCAGACAGGAGCCGCTAGAGCCGTCAGCCAGACAGGAGCCGCTAGAGCCGCCAGCCAGACAGGATCCGCCAGAGCCGCCAACCAGACAGGATCCGCCAGAGCCGCCAACCAGACAGGATCTGCCAGAGCCGCCAACCAGACAGGATCTGCCAGAGCCGCCAACCAGACAGGATCTGCCAGAGCCGCCAACCAGACAGGATCTGCCAGAGCCGCCAACCAGACAGGATCTGCCAGAGCCGCCAGCGAGCCATGAGCAGCCAGAGCCGTCAGAGAGCCATGAGCAGCCAGAGCCGTCAGAGAGCCATGAGCAGCCAGAGCCGTCAGAGAGCCATGAGCAGCCAGAGCCGTCAGAGAGCCATGAGCAGCCAGAGCCGTCAGAGAGCCATGAGCAGCCAGAGCCGTCAGAGAGCCATGAGCAGCCAGAGCCGTCAGAGAGCCATGAGCGTCGAGAGCCGTCAGAGAGCCATGAGCGTCGAGAGCCGTCAGCCTGCCATGAGCGTCGAGAGCCGTCAGCCTGCCATGAGCGTAGAGAGCCGTCAGCCTGCCATGAGCGTCGAGAGCCGTCAGCCTGCATGGACCTGCCAGAGCCGTCCAGCCAGGACCTGCCAGAGCCGTCCAAATAGGACCTGTCAGAGTCCTTCAGCCGGGATCTGCCCCTTGTCCCGGTGTTGCCCCTTGTCCCGGTGCTGCCCCTTGTCCCGGTGCTGCCCCTTGTCCCGGTGCTGCCCCTTGTCCCGGTGCTGCCCCTTGTCCCGGTGCTGCCCCTTGTCCCGGTGCTGCCCCTTGTCCCGGTGCTGCCCCTTGTCCCGGTGCTGCCCCTTGTCCCGGTGCTGCCCCTTGTCCCGGTGCTGCCCCTTGTCCCGGTGCTGCCCCTTGTCCCGGTGCTGCCCCTTGTTCCGGTGCTGCCCCTTGTCCCGGTGCTACCCCTTGTCCCGGTGCTGGCTGTTTATTTTGGGGAAAGTAGTTTTAGGGTGGTCAGTGGAGGGGGTAGACAGAAGAGGGGAGTGACTATGGTGGTGTGGGGACAGCGTCCTGAGCCGGAACCACCACCGTGGTCAACTGCCCACCCGGACCCTCCCCTGGACTTTGTGCTGGTGCGCCCGGCGTTCGCACCTTGAGGGGGGGGGTACTGTAACAGTCCTGACCTATTTATGTTAGTTTTTATGTGTTTATGGTCAGGGCGTTAGTTTTGGGTGGGCAGTCTATGTTATCTGTTTCTATGTTGTTTTTGGTTTGCCTGGTATGGCTCTTGATTAGAGGCAGGTGGTTTGCGTTTTCCTCTAATCAAGAGTCATATTTAGGTAGGGCATTCTCACTGTTTGTTTGTGGGTGATTGTCTCCTGTGATGTCTTTCGTCGTTGTGTTCGATGTGTTTTCACTTACGGGACTGTTTGGCTGTTCGTGTGTTTCGATGTAACGTTCCTGTCCGTGAGTTTACGTTTGTTATGTGAGTTTATGTTCAGGTTCCGTTCTACGTCGTTTTTGTTATTTTGTAAGTTTTGAAAGTGTTTGTTTTCGTGTCATCAGTTTTCGTATTAAAAATAAAGATGGCATATTTCCTTGAACCCGCATTTTGGTCAGAAGATCCTTCTCTCCTCACCTCATCCGAGGATGAGGAAAGCGACAGCTATAACAGAATCACCCACCAACAAACAGAGACCAAGCGGTATGGGAATGCTCGACGGAGCAAAAAGGACTTCTGGACTTGGGAGGAGATCCTGGACGGTAGAGGACCTTGGGCTCAACCAGGGGAATATCGCCGTCCAAAGGAGGAGAAGAAGGCAGCCACAGCCCAGGAGCGCTGGTATGAGGAGGCAGCGCGACGACGCGGTTGGGAGCCCGTGAGTCAGACCAAAAAAATTTTTGGGGGGGGGCACACGCGGAGTGTATCAAAGCCGGGTAGGATACCCGAGCCAACTCCCCGTGCTTACCGTGGAGGTAGAAGGCGTCGTACTGGTAAGACACCGTGTTATGCGGTAAAGCGCACGGTGTCCCCAGTACGTGTGCTTAGCCCAGTGCGGGCTATTCCACCTTGCCGCACTGGGAGGGCTAGGTTGGGCATCGAGCCGGGTGCCATGAAGCCGGCCCAACGTAGCTGGTCTCCAGTACGTCTCCTCGGGCCGGTGTACATGGCACCAGCCTTACAGGTGGTGTCCCCGGTTCGCCTGCATAGCCCAGTGCGGGCTATTCCACCTCGCCGCACTGGCAGGGCTACGGGGTTCATTCAACCTGGTAGGGTTGGGGAGGCTCGGTGCTCAAGAGCACGTGTCCTCCTTCACGGTCCGGTAGACCCGGTGCCACCTCCATGTACCAGTCCTCCGGTGGCAGCTCCCCGTACCAGGCTGTCTCTCCGGGTTCTCTCTCCTGCTGTTTCCTCCTCTCCAGCGCAGCCGGTGCCTAGACCACGCACCAGGCTGTCTCTCCTTCTCCTCCCTACAGAGCTATCTGTCTCCCCAGCGCCATCTGAGCCATCCGTCTCCCCAGCGCCATCTGAGCCATCCGTCTCCCCAGCGCCATCTGAGCCATCCGTCTCCCCAGCGCCATCTGAGCCATCCGTCTCTCCAGCGCCATCTGAGCCATCCGTCTCCCCAGCGCCGTCTGAGCCATCCGTCTGCCATGAGCCTGCAAAGCCGCCCGTCTGCCATGAGCCTGCAAAGCCGCCCGTCTGCCATGAGCCTGCAAAGCCATCCGCCAGACAGGAGCCGCTAGAGCCGTCAGCCAGACAGGAGCCGCTAGAGCCGTCAGCCAGACAGGATCCGCCAGAGCCGCCAACCAGACAGGATCTGCCAGAGCCGCCAACCAGACAGGATCTGCCAGAGCCGCCAACCAGACAGGATCTGCCAGAGCCGCCAACCAGACAGGATCTGCCAGAGCCGCCAACCAGACAGGATCTGCCAGAGCCGCCAGCGAGCCATGAGCAGCCAGAGCCGTCAGAGAGCCATGAGCAGCCAGAGCCGTCAGAGAGCCATGAGCAGCCAGAGCCGTCAGAGAGCCATGAGCAGCCAGAGCCGTCAGAGAGCCATGAGCAGCCAGAGCCGTCAGAGAGCCATGAGCAGCCAGAGCCGTCAGAGAGCCATGAGCAGCCAGAGCCGTCAGAGAGCCATGAGCGTCGAGAGCCGTCAGAGAGCCATGAGCGTCGAGAGCCGTCAGCCTGCCATGAGCGTCGAGAGCCGTCAGCCTGCCATGAGCGTAGAGAGCCGTCAGCCTGCCATGAGCGTTTTGGTCAGAAGATCCTTCTCTCCTCACCTCATCCGAGGATGAGGAAAGCGACAGTCTTTACACTGACAGAGCGCCAGAGTTCCTCTATGGATATGGGAGAACCTTCCAGAAGGACAACCATCTCTGCAACACTCCACCAATCAGGCCTTTATGGTAGAGTGGCCAGATAGAAGCCGCTCCTCAGTAAAAGGCACATGACAGCCCTCTTGGAGTTTGCCAAAAGGCACCTAAATACTCTCAGAACATGAAAAACAAGATTCTCTGGTCTGATGAAACCAAGATTGAACTCTTTGGCCTGAGTGCTAAGTGTGAGGTCTGGAGGAAACCTGGCACCATCCCTACGGTGAAGCATGGTGGTGGCAGCATCATGTTGTGGGATGTTTTTCAGCCGCATGGACTGGGAGACCACTCAGGATTGAGGCAAAGATGAACGGAGCAAAGTACAAAGAGATCCTTGATGAAAACCTGTTCCAGAGCGCTCAGGACCTCCGACTGGGTCAAAGTTTCACCTTCCAACAGGAAAACGACCCTAAGCACACAGCCAAGACAATACAGGAGTGACTCCGGGACAATTCTCTGAATATCCTTGAGTGGCCCAACCAGACCATGGACTTGAACCCAAATTTAGCATCTCTGGAGAGACCTGAAAATAGCTGGGCAGCGAGAGAGGATCAGCGGAGAAGAATGGGAGAAACTTCCCAAATACAGGTGTGCCAAGCTTGTAGCGTCATACCCAAGAAGACTCAGGGCTGTAATCGCTGCCCAAGGTGCTTCAGCAAAGTACTGAGTAAAGGGTCAGAAATACTTATGTAAATGTGATATTTCCGTTTTTTATTTGTAATAAATGTACTAACATTTCTAAAAAACAGTCTTTGCTTTGTCATTATGTTGTATTGTGTGTAAATTGATAAGGGAAAAAAATAATGTAATCAATTTTAGAATATCGTTGTAACTGTCACACCCTGATCTGTTTCACCTGTCTTTGTGGTTGTCTCCACCCCCCTCCAGGTGTCGCCCATCTTCCCCATTATCCCCTGTGCATTTATACCTGTGTTCTCCGTTTGTCTGTTGCCAGTTGGTTTTGTTCTTCAAACCTAACAGCGTTTTTCCACTTGCTCCTGTCTTGTCTATATTTATGCTTTCTGCCCTGAGTCTGCCTGATGTCCGGTACCTTTGCCCCACTACTCTGGAATACCGACCTCTGCCTGCCCTGACCCTGACTGCCGTCCTGTACCTTTGCCCCACTACTCTGGATTACCAAACTCTGCCTGCCCTGACCCTGAGCCTGTCTGCCGTCCTGTACCTTTGCTCCACTACTCTGGATTACCGACCTCTGCCTGCCCTGACCCTGAGCCTGCCTGCTGTCTGGTACCTTTGCCTGCGTGTGTTCAAATTAATAAACTGTTGTTACTTCGACATTGTCTGCACCTGGGTCTTACCTTCAAATGTGATAGTAACGTAACAGAATGTGGAAAAAGTCAAGGGGTCGGAATACTTTCCGAATGCACTTTATGCAGTTCCACGACAACAGGAGGCAAGAGAGTAGCCAGCTGCTCATGAACCCATTAGATATATCCAGAGATATGTGCAAAAATGACCAAATCGACAACGGCCATACACAAAATGATGGTTTAATGTTATCATGGGGATTTTCTTGCCTAGAATAGAATATAACTTTATTTATTGTTAGGATATCAACATGGATTTTATGGTTCTTAAATCTTTTGCACCATCCCTGTTTCTGTGATACAGTTGACTTCCTTAACTGTCCCTGTAGAAAACAAGGGGAGGAATCCAACAGCAGTCCAACAGCTCATCTCTGTTTCCGTGAGACAGTTGACTTCCTAAACTGTCCCTGTAGAAAACAGAGGGAGGAATCCAACAGCAGTCCAGTGGCTTTGTACTGCTGTAATACAGATGACTGTGTACCGTCAACATCCAGTCTCTATGACTACAGTGCTTTGGTACCGAGAGAAAAAATAAACCTTTGAGTGCCATACAGAAAAAGTTAACTGTGGTTTTGAGAGAATGGGAAGAAACCTACTGTTTGTGCCACTCCTAAACACCTTATGATTAAAGTACCAGTGAAGTCAGATTCAGGCCTACAGTGCTACTGTAATCAAAGGCATGTACTGTAAATCCTATAACAAATATTCGACTCTTACCCTTTGGCCAAACTCTCCAGGTTCGCCAGGTAAACCAAGTTGACCAGTTGCACCCTGGGGGGAAAAGCGCTTGTCATTTTTCTACTTCAGCTCTGACTGATAAAACTACAGAGCTTGTGGGCCTTTTTGCATTTATCTGTTATCTATACAGAGACATGTAATTGGGTCAAATATGAAGGTGGAGTCTAAGTGGAGGAAGTAATAAATCGTGGTTCCTTACAGGGGGTCCTGGGGGACCATCAGGTCCTGGAGGGCCACGAGGTCCTGGCGGTCCCTGGAACACAGAACAGACAAAGACATAACAGAGTCAGAGTCCAGGAGAGACAGTCGTCACTTAGTAACAATATACTGTACGTCATAGGAACGTTATACTGTCCATGTTACTGTAGCCATTATTGTGTAGTAACTCAACCTCTGTACTTTCTAGTGTACAAACCTTCATGACCTTACTTGACACACTGTATGACTACAGATGACTTGGCAATAGCGTTAAAGATACAGACCCATGCTCAAAATACTGAACAGAAAATTATGAAAATAAAATGACTATATCCATGTACTCACAGCCTCTCCTTTCAAGCCCTCTCTTTGAACCTGACAAAATAAAGGTGTGGTTTAAAGCACTTTTAAACAGGACTAACAAACAGTAATCTACATCAAATTTGAAATTCGTTTTTTTACTATCACTCTATGTTGTTGTATCAGGTTGGCACTTGGCATCCATGCTAGTGGAGTACACAGTACCTGACATTAAACTATACTGCATACTATGTTCAGGAACTCACCATATCCCCAGGCATTCCAGCAGGGCCCGTCTCTCCCTGCAAGACAGTGAAACCACACAGGAAATTAAACACTTTCGAAAAGTTGTCTCTTTAAATCATCTGTGTGGTTTATGGGGTAATATTTCAGATGACACAGAGACGTTAATCATTTCAATGACAAGGGAAATAGTAGTTTCCGGGATGCAGTGTTAAGTGGAGTTTAACTTTTCATACAGTGCTTGAGGTGTGCGTGTGCATGTGTGTGTAATTGTGGGTCCCCACAAAGTTAGCTGTACAATACTGCGTGTGTGTGTGTGTGTGTGTGTGTGTGTGTGTGTGTGTGTGTGTGTGTGTGTGTGTGTGTGTGTGTGTGTCTGCGTGCGTGCGTGCGTGCGTGCGTGCGTGCGTGCGTGCGTGTGTGTGGTAATTATAGTCAGACAAGAGGAAAGTGTTATCAAGACAGATAGAGAAGTGAGCTGCCTTCGATGGTTAAAAATAGGGAAAACAGAGGAATGTCTGGAACACAGACAGTAACTTAACAGTTCAGTCTGACTAAGGCTTTTGCAGATAACATCTCTTTTTTAAAGGATTACCTGCAATGATTCTGATCTTATGTGGTTGTTTTACCTGCTAATGAACTGATTGTGAGTCACTCTGGATAAGAATCCTAAAATGATGCATAGCACATCACCTCATGTTTGATGTGTTTTCTTGTGTTCTTTGAGGAAAGTTTTACTCCAATTCATATGTTGTATTGTTCATGATCATGTGTTGTATTACAGTGTTTAATAGAGGGAAGACCATACCTTTTCCCCTTTCACTCCAGCGGCTCCAGGTGCGCCAATCAGTCCTCCCAAACCCTAGACAGTGATTCGAAACAAACAGCTTTCAGAAATGAGACGTAGACTACCAGCGAAAGGAACTTTCTCTCATGTAAACATCGGTATGCTCCTGCAAAACATTATCAGAAAACGATAACTCACATCTTTCCCTGTGACACCAGGTTTTCCAGGGAATCCGTCAAGACCTTTGTCACCCTGTGAGGATCAAGGAACAGTGTTCAATGGAACACAGAAAGGGTCTTCTAGGTCCATAAGAAATGAGATTCAAAAGTAGCCTGCTATGACTAACAATAACCTTGCCACAGCTTCCCAGCTGTACTGCATTCTATCCAAGGCCTTTTTGTTGCAGAAGAACACCAGGGCTCCAGAGTGGCGCAGCAGTCTAAGGCACTGCATCTCTGTGCTAGAGGTGTCACTACAGACCCTGGTTCGATCCCAGGCTGTATCACAGCTGGATGTGATTGGGAGTCCCATAGAGCGGCACACAATTGGCCCAGCGTCGTCCGGGTTATGGGAGGATTTGGCCGGGGTAGGCCGTCATTGTAAAATAAGAATTTGTTCTTAACTGACTTACCTAGTTAAATATATATATATTTTTTTAATTGTCAATACCAGCAGGTGCTGAATACATTACACACGTCTCACATGTCTGTCATGACTTTGTGACTGTTCCATCTGCCAACAACATGGATACCCCTGACCCCCAGCTGACCGCCAGAAGCCTCTCCTAACCACCACTTCCTATTCTGGACCACCACTTCCTGTTCCGAACCACCAGCTCCTCAGTCACCTCCAGAGAAGTAAATGCTTCTCCAGACGTCAATTCTCGCCGAAAACAGAATAACTGGCTGACTGATGGCTTTAACATGACAGCTCAGAAGCACAGAATACATAGCCACCATCACCATCATCGTATTCCTACAGGACCCCGCTGTTAAGCTGTCAGAACCTGCTTCATGCTGGTATGTTTTTCAAACCTGCTGCATGGCTTTGGGTCAGGGTCGGTGGGAAAAAGCCATGTG
Organism: Salvelinus fontinalis; assembly: GCF_029448725.1. Taxonomy (NCBI): domain Eukaryota; kingdom Metazoa; phylum Chordata; class Actinopteri; order Salmoniformes; family Salmonidae; genus Salvelinus; species Salvelinus fontinalis. Next base: position 20,699,726 of record NC_074686.1, read on the forward strand.
CTAAATATATAGACAGTACTGTACACGGTTTATTATTCTGAACATTATGTGCTGACAGAGACGTACAGTATGTCAACGACCAACGGATGCGGTACCGGTATACATGTGTTACAAGTGTGTAATGAAGTCCTTATGTACTCTAGGTGTTACCGTTTCATCTCGGTTGGCAGTTCATTTCACACAACCCACCATGTAAATAATATTCTACTCTCGCTGTCTAAAACCCCTCTCCTTTAACCCCATTCTATCTCTATGACACTGACCAGCACCTCTAAATCCTATCATCTCACATCATCACCCAACGCCGAGGACAGTCTGTATCTCAAAAGCCTAATAACAATCATAGTCCTCAACGACCCATTTGACATACTGTGTGAAGCCCAGTAGGCCAGGAATCATATAAACTACTCCATTCTGGGTGCTACTTCAGTATAATCATTATAATCATCGGCCACAATCACTCTGAGGGATTGACTAGTGTGTTACATCCTAGTCAATGGCCATCCGCAGCAGTGAAACTCTATATTTCAGGAACCCTTAAAGGAGGCATTGACACACAGTACTGTGGGCAGCTATCCTTGAATGAGTGTATTCGGATCCGCCCCCTCAAGCCCAGGACAGGAAGTGTGGAGAGTGCATCAGGGAAGCCAGTTCACATCTGTCTGCACCATTACTCCCTTCTGAGATGGAGGTCTATATTCCTTCTCAGAAACGATGGACTTAACCCTTAAATAGGAAAAAATTCTGTCAATTGTTAAACATTTAATTACCTTTATTTAAATTGGTATACCTACATGGAATTGGTATACACACATTTGCACATTCCAGCTAGGTGTGTCTGCTATTTTTAAAGTTAACCAAACCTGGTGGAGCTTTCTATTCTCAACTCTGTACATGCAGTTATATTTGATTTCTTAACCAGTCATGCTTGTGATGACCTATGACACTTGATGATCATTTGAATCAAATATAGGACATGTAATAATACTTACCCTTAATCCTGCAGATCCCTTATCTCCTTTCAAACCTTTTTCACCCTAACATAGTACAACACAGACATTCAGTAACGTCCAAAGACTCTTTTAGAAAACATAGGTTTTTCTGAGACAAAAGCATTAATTTCTTTGGCTTATATATGTGCTATTTTTTACTGTAAATTCTACTCACACTGACACCTTTGGGTCCAGATGAACCAGGAAGTCCTGAGTCTCCTTGAATTCCCTGTAGGAACAAAAGGACCAGACATTATATTGATGGATAACAGACGCAATGTTATTACCCAATCATTTCAAGTTGAGCAGTAATATTGCCCATTCGGTCATATGAGGGGCAAGTTAAAATGGGTGAAAAAATAATTTTGCTGTGTCTAACTTTGAGGAATATGGATTCTGTAGAGGCCAATTAACACCCAGAACAGCAACAACACCGGTTAGCATTGTGACCCTCTTGGGGAACCCTGACCCCTGACCTCTGTTCTGACTGAGCCAAATGCGGGAGACTCAAAGTGCAATGGAAAGCCACCAATGGCCTATGCTAGGCTCCCTGAGGAGCAATGGGTTTAGCTAGGAAGTACAGTAACAGTCAAAGGTTTGGACACACCTACTCATTCAATGGTTTTGTAGAATAATAGTGAAGACATCAGAACTATGAAATAACACATATGGAATCATGTAGTAACCAAAAAAGTGATCATCAAAATATATTTTATATTTGAGATTCTTCAAAGTAAATACCCTTTGCCTTGTTGACAGCTTTGCACAGTCTTGGCATTCTCTCAACCAGATTCATGAGGTAGTCACCTGGAATGCATTTCAATTAACATGTGTGCTTTGTTAAAAGTTAATTTGTGTAATTTCTTTCCTTCTTAATGCGTTTGAGCCAATCAGTTGTGTTATAGCGAGGTAGGGTTGGTATACAGAACAGCCCTATTTGGTAAAATACCAAGTCCATATTATTGCCAGAACAGCTCAAATAAGCAAAGAGAAATGACAGTTCATCAATACTTTAAGACATGGTCAGTCAATGCGTAAAATTTCAAGAACATTGAAAGTTTCTTCAAGTGGAGTCAAGTGCTATGATGAAACAAGCTCTCATGAGGACCGCCACAGGAAAGGAAGACCCAGAGGTACCTCTGCTGCAGAGAATAAGTTCATTAGAGTTACCATCCTCAGAAATTGCAGCCCAATTAAATGCTTCACGGTTCAAGTAACAGACACATTGCAACATCAACTGTTCAGAGGAGACTGCGTGAATCAGGCCTTTATGGTCAAATTGTTGCAAAGAAGCCACTACTAAAGGACACCAATAATAAGAAGAGACTTGCTTGGGCCAAGAAACACGAGCAATGGACATTAGACAGGTGGAAATTTGTCCTTTGGTCTGATGAATCCAAATTTAAGATTTTTGGTTCCAACCGCCGTGTCTCTGTGAGTAGGTGAACGGATGATCTCTGCATATGTGGTTCCCAAAAGCATGGAGGAAGCATGGAGGAGCATGGAGGAGGAGGAGTGATGGTGTGGGGGTGCTTTGCTGGTGAGACTGTAAGTGATTTATTTAGAATTCAAGGCACAATTAATCAGCATGGCTACCACAGCATTCTGCAGCGATACGCCATCCCATCAGGTTTGCACTTAGTGGGACTATAATTTGTTTTTCAACAGGACAGTGACCCAACACACCTCCAGGCTATGTAAGGGCTATTTGACCAAGAATGAGAGTGATGGAGTGCTGCATCTGTCACGATCGTGTGGCGGATTGACGGACCAAAATGCAGCTTTTGGAAAATAAGCCATCTTCTTTATTAAACACAACGAAGATGAACACGACACAAAAACTCTATAACAAAACAACCGTGAAGCTACAAACGTTGTGCACAAACATACAGGCTACAAACGTTCTTACATAGACAATTACCCACAACCAATGAGAGCCTATGGCTACCCTAAATAAGGCTCCCAATCAGAGACAACCGAAATCAGCTGTCTCTAATTGGGAACTCATTCAGGTAACCATAGACTCTCCTAGATAACTAACCAACATAGACAACACTAGACATATACACTCAACACAAAACCATCTACTACACCCCATAACCCCTTTACCAAATAAACACCCAAAACCAACAAAACATAAACATTACCCATGTCACACCCTGACCTAACTAAAATAATAAAGAAAACAAAGAATAATAAGGCCAGGGCGTGACATAACCCCCCCCCTTGAGGCGCGAACTCCGGGCGCACCATACACAGTCTAGGGGAGGGTCTGGGTGGGCTCCCCTCCACGGTGGCGGCTCCGGCTCTGGTCGTAGTCCCCACGTCACCACAGTACCTAACCACCTCCTAGGCTTCCTCCAAACGACCCCCCTCCACATTAACCCCATTGCATTAAGGGGGAGTTCCGGACTAAGGGACAGCTCCGGACTAAGGACCAGTACCAGGGTAAGGGGCAGTACCAGGGTCAGGGGCAGTACCAGGATAAGGGGCAGTACCAGGATAAGGGGCAGCACCAGGGTAAGGGGCAGCACCAGGGTAAGGGGCAGCACCAGGGTAAGGGGCAGCACCAGGGTAAGGGGCAGCTCCGGACTGAGGAATGGCAGCTCCGGACTGAGGGACTGCAGCTCCGGACTGAGGGACTGCAGCTCCGGACTGAGGGACTGCAGCTCCGGACTGAGGGACGGCCCATGGCTGGCTGACAGATCTGGCTGCTCATGGCTGGCTAACGGATCTGGCTGCTCATGGCTGGCTAACGGATCTGGCTGCTCATGGCTGGCTGACGGATCTGGCTGCTCATGGCTGGCTGACGGATCTGGCTGCTCATGGCTGGCTGACGGATCTGGCTGCTCATGGCTGGCTGACGGATCTGGCTGCTCATGGCTGGCTGACGGATCTGGCTGCTCATGGCTGGCTGACGGATCTGGCTGCTCATGGCTAGCTGACGGATCTGGCTGCTCATGGCTAGCTGACGGATCTGGCTGCTCATGGCTAGCTGACGGATCTGGCTGCTCATGGCTAGCTGACGGATCTGGCTGCTCATGGCTAGCTGACGGATCTGGCTGCTCATGGCTGGCTGACGGATCTGGCTGCTCATGGCTGGCTGACGGATCTGGCTGCTCATGGCTGGCTGACGGATCTGGCTGATCCTGTCTGGTTGGCGGCTCTGGCAGATCCTGTCTGGTTGGCGGCTCTGGCAGATCCTGTCTGGTTGGCGGCTCTGGCAGATCCTGTCTGACGGACGGCTCTAGCGGCTCCTGTCTGGCTGGCGGCTCTAGCGGCTCCTGTCTGGCGGACGGCTCAGTGGGCTCATGGCAGACGGGCGGCTTTGCAGGCTCATTGCAGACGGATGGCTCAGATGGCGCTGGGGAGACGGATGGCTCAGATGGCGCTGGGGAGACGGATGGCTCAGATGGCGCTGGGGAGACGAGCAGTTCAGTCAACGCTGTGCAGACGGCAGACTCCTGCCGGCTGAGGCGCACTGTAGGCCTGGTGCGTGGTGCCGGGACTGGTGGCACCGGGCTGGGGACACGCATCTCAGGGCTAGTGCGGGGAGCAGCAACAGGACGCACAGGACTCTGGGGACACACAGGAGGCTTGGTGCGTGGTTTAGACACTGGTGGTAAAGGGCTGGAGACACGCACCATATAGCTAGTGCGTGGAGGAGGCACTGGTGGTACTGGGTTGGGGCGGGGAGGTGGCGCCGGAAATACCGGACCGTGCAGGCGTACTGGCTCCCTTGAACGCCGAGCCTGCCCAACCTTACCTGGTTCTATGCTCCCCGTCGCCTGACCAGTGCGGGGAGGTGGAATAACCCGCACCGGCCTATGTAGGCGAACCGGGGACACCATGCGTAAGGCTGGTGCCATGTACGCCGGCCCGAGGAGACGCACTGGTGACCAGATGCGTTGGGCCGGCTTCATGACATACGGCTCAACGCTCAGTCTAGCCCGGCCGATACGTGGAGCTGAAATGTACCGAACCGGGCTATGCACGCATACAGGAGACACCGTGCGCTCTACTGCGTAACACGGTGTCTGCCCGTACTCCCGCTCTCCACGGTAAGTACAGGGAGTAGGCGCAGGTTTCCTACCTGACTTCGCCACACTCCCTTTAAGGCCCCCCCCAAGAATTTTTTGGGGTGTACTCACGGGTTTCCAGCCTTGTCTCCGTGCTGCCTCCTCATATCGCCTCCTCTCGGCTTTCGCTGCCTCCAGCTCTTCACGAGGGAGGCGATATTCTCCAGGTTGATCCCAAGGTCCATCTCTTTCCAATTCGTCCTCCCAACTCCAGAGATCCTGTGTAGGTAGGTCCTGTTGCCGCCTTCCATGCCGCTTGGTCCTATGGTGGGTAATTCTGTCACGATCGTGTGGCGGATTGACGGACCAAAATGCAGCTTTTGGAAAATAAGCCATCTTCTTTATTAAACACAACGAAGATGAACACGACACAAAAACTCTATAACAAAATAACAAAACAACAAAACGACCGTGAAGCTACAAACGTTGTGCACAAACATACAGGCTACAAACGTTCTTACATAGACAATTACCCACAACCAATGAGAGCCTATGGCTACCCTAAATAAGGCTCCCAATCAGAGACAACCGAAATCAGCTGTCTCTAATTGGGAACTCATTCAGGTAACCATAGACTCTCCTAGATAACTAACCAACATAGACAACACTAGACATATACACTCAACACAAAACCATCTACTACACCCCATAACCCCTTTACCAAATAAACACCCAAAACCAACAAAACATAAACATTACCCATGTCACACCCTGACCTAACTAAAATAATAAAGAAAACAAAGAATAATAAGGCCAGGGCGTGACAGCATCAGATGACCTGACCTCCACAATCACACAACCTCAACTCAATTGAGATGGTTTGGGAAAAGTTGGACCGCAGAGTGAAGGAAAAGCAACCAACAAGTGCTCAGCACATGTGGGAACTCCTTGAAGACTGTTGGAAAATATTTCCAGGTGAAGCTGGTTGAGAGAATGCCAAGAGTGTGCAATGCTGTCTTCAAGGGCTCCTATGTGGCACAGGTTTCTGAGGCACTGCATCTCAGTGCAAGAGGCATCACTACAGTCCCTGGGTCGAATCCAGGCTGTATCACATCCGGCCGTGATTGGGAGTCCAATAGGGCGGTGCAAAATTGGTCCAGGTTTGGTCATTGTAAATAATAATTTGTTCTTAACTGACTTGCCTAGTTAAATAAATGTGCAAATTAAAAAAGGCAAAGGGTGGCTACTTTGAAGAATCTCAAATATATTTTGATTTGTTTAGCACTTTTTTGCTTCCTATATAATTCAATTTGTGTTATTTCATAGTTTTGATGTCTTCTCTATTATTCAACAATGTAGAAAATAGTAAAAAATAAAGAAAAACCCTTGATTGAGTAGGTGTGTCCAAACTTTTGACTGGTACTGTAGGTAGTGAGTAAACTCACCACAATACAAAAGTATTAGTATCATCAAGGAATTCACAGTTACAAGGACATGCTATGTTCAGGATTTTGTTTGATATAATTGACCCAATTCCCTGGTGTACAGTCTAAAAAACATTAACTTTCCAAAGTTCTGTCAACAGGGGGCTCTTGTTCCCGCTAGTCTGAGCTGAGATCTTCTTTTTGGCTGGGAGTCTGGGACTGAGTGGTCACACAGCACATTGGCCAAACCTAACCACTCTTTCTCTCCCCCTCTTCCCCTCCCTCTCTTTCCTCTCTCTCTTCCCCCACTTTCCCTCTTGCTTTCTCTCGCCCTTCTCTCCCTCCCTCTCCAGCTGCCTCAGACAAGGGAAGTCAGCCAACCAAGTCACAGTAAATCAATAGCAAGCATAGAGGTAATTGTCTATCAAATGTCAAACGCCCACCAAGACACAGAACACAAAGAACAAGGCTGTCTTTGATATCAGAGTAGACAACACCAAATAAAACTCTTAACTTTAAACTATAACTTAACCTGCCACAAATCTAACTTAACCTGCCACAAATCCAAACACAAGACAAGGGTTTACAAAGAGCAGATTGCATGTAGTCATGAGAGTACATTGGCTATTGTATACTGTCCGAGACCTATATGGAATCAACAAAGATAACTAGAACGATCACCCACCTTTGGTCCCAGAGGTCCAGGTAATCCCTGATCGCCTGCCAGCCCAGATTCACCCTGTCACAATAAAGCAGAAACATTCAGAAGTTAATCAGAAATGTTTACATCATAACAACAGTCACTTATTGTAGGAAAATCTTATTGTGAGGTGGTTGTCTCATACTCTTTCTCCTTTAGATCCATCTTTCCCAGCAAGACCTGCCGCTCCACTGGTTCCCTGGAAGTGGTTTTAAAACAAAATCATCTAAAAAGTATATTATTGCTGTCTATTGTACGTTTCCAAATGTAGAGTCTGCTCGCAGACAAGCAGCAGAACAGATACTAGCCTCACCATTTAATGAAGCACCTCTGTGACAGACATATCATGAGAGGTACAGAACAGGGGAAAAGCATCCGTATCACAACTCTTTAGGATCATCTCACCTTCTCCCCATTGGATCCTTTGTCACCGGATGTCCCCTGGCTACCGGGATCCCCCTGTAGCGAGAGGAGAGGAGGTTAGAGTGGCTTGACACCGGTGATGCGTAGGCGTAATAGTGTAACAACAGATGCAGACAGCAACGAGGTGCTGTGAGACAACATGGTCGGGTTCATTTCCTGAACAGGGATTAGTAGATTACTGTTAGAACATGTAGTACACAATAAACACATAAAAACAGACTTCGGGACAAAACAGAGAGTTTTTCACATAAAGAATGCACACACTGTACGTAAACAAGCAAGGGCAAACAGATAGAACAGATTCAACTTTGAGCAATGGCGTTGGGGGCCAAACTATGTTAACAGCGGTCCAGTCCGGTTCTCAAAGCCCCGCGGTGTTCTCCACGCAGAGGTCAGTTCATACACACAGGCAAACTCAACCCCAACCTCAATCTCATTGAAAAATTGCTTTTAAAATGTTCTATAGCCTTTCAACATCCTAGTTTTGGTTTGTGCTCTGATGTCGTTCTTTGTGCCAAGGAATCCCTCCAAAGAATTAGAAGAAACCAAAAGAAAACACATGAATGTTTAATTACATAGTGCCAATAAGCCTTCAACCAGCAGAAAGACTTTGCTTCATAAACCAATGTACCCTTTCATTACTCTCAGAGCTTGTACCACTTTGACGCATTCTTCATCAAAAGAGAGAAACATTGCAAGAAAACGTCTTCATACAACCGCCTATAATAAAAATACATTATACACAAAATACTTTAAATTGCTTTTGTACAATTGTCTAGTCTAGTCTGTTGAGTTTACCAAACATGAGGAACACCTTCCTAATATTGAGGCAACCTCTTCTTTTTGCCCTCAGAACAGCCTCAATTCATTGGGACATGGACTCTACAAGGTGTCGAAAGCGTTCCACAGGGATGCTGGCCCATGTTGACTCCAATGCTTCCCACAGTTGTATCAAGTTAACAAGTTGGTTGGTTGTCCTTTGGGTGGTGGACCATTCTTGATACACATGGGAAACTGTTGAGCGTGAAAAATCCAGCAGCGTTGCAGGTCTTGACACAAACCGGTGTGCCTGGCACCTACTACCATACCCTGTTTAAAGGCACTTACATATTTTGTCTTGCCCATTCCCCCTTTGAATGGCACACATACACAATCCATGTCTCAATTGTCTCAAGACTTAAACATCCTTCTTTATTTAAAGAATGAACACTGAACAAAACAACAAAACGAACCGTGAAGCTAATATGGCTAGTGCAGACAGTTAACTAAACATAGAATAAGAACCCACAAATACCCAAGGGAAAATGGCAACCTAAATATGATCCCCAATCAGAGACAACGATAAACAACTGCCTCCTCTGATTGGGAACCAATTCAGGCCACCAAAGACCTATATATGCCTAGACTTACAAACAACCCTAGACATACAAAAACCCTAGACAATACAAAACCAGTATACCCACCCTCGTCACACCCTGACCTGACCAAAATAATAAAGAAAACATAGATAACTAAGGTCAGGGCGTGACACATACATTTTTCCTGATACCCAAAAGTAATCGTTACATTTTGATTGCTTAGCAGGACAGGAAAATGGTCTAATTCCCACACTTATAAAGAGAACATCCCTGCTCATTCCTGCTGCCTCTGATCTGGTAGACACACTAAACACAAATGCTTCATTTGTAAATTATAACTGAGGGTTAGAGTGTGCCCCTGGCTATCCGCAAATTAAAAAAAGAAAATTGTGCCGTCTGTTTTGCTTATAAGAAATTTGAAATAATTTTTACTTTCACTTTTGATACTTCAGTATATTTAAAACCACATGCTTTTAGACTTTTACTAAATCAGTATTTTACTGGGTGACTTTCACTTTTGCTTGAGTCATTTTCTATTAAGGTTACTTTTATTCAAGTGCAACAATTGAGTTCTCAGACATTAGGCTGGTGTTCTTCTCCAACTCGCCCTGGAAATTCCACCACCACGCCATGTCTGCAAATAAATAAATTGCCAGGATTCAGGCATGCATCTTTTTTTAGCTAAGGGCTGCTTGTGTTGTGAGTCGACATGGCTGGAATGTGATTCTATGACGTTGAGACTGTAAACCTGATCTTGGTGTCGGAACCTAATATTTCCAAGTTCTAACACTGTGGATATCAAAGCAGGAAGTTACACTGCCTACATATTGCCTACATGTTGAAATTACAGCACACTCGCTGCAGGTGCAGCTGTCACAACTATAACATAACTTTAAGTGCATTTCAACCAGAGATGCAAGAAGTGTGGCCTTGCTTTCCAGCCTACACTGTGGCCATCTTAAGTATCCTCCTCGGCACTAGACCTGGGTTCACATAGTATTTCAAATATTTCAAATACTTTGAGCACTTGATTGAGCCCTGCCTGGAGCGTCAGATGGTTTTGGAACTACCCACCAGGCAAGCTCATTCAAGCACAGCAAAGCATCAAAAAGGACCAAAATCTTATTTGAACCCAGATTTAGTGTGGTCTGGACTGGCTGTATGCGACATGCCTGGCCTGGTCTGGGCTGAGGGGGAAATTATAACCTACCCAGCTGGCAATGCCACGTAGGGCCGACCCAGTGTGTGTGTGTGTGTGTGTGTGTGTGTGTGTGTGTGTGTGTGTGTGTGTGTGTGTGTGTGTGTGTGTGTGTGTGTGTGTGTGTGTGTGTGTGTGTGTGTGTGTGTGTGTGTGTGTGTGTGTGTGTGTGTGTGTGCGCGCATGCGCGTGTGTGTTTAACAGACCCAAAGTGTGTGTTTCTAACGGAGCGGGTGGGCGTCTGCGTGGGCTTGTCCTCTGTGTTACACTTCCTCTGCGGCCAACAGTCCTGTAATTCTATCTATGACATGTAGGACCATATCCCTACTCATAAAGAATGGTATGGTATTCCTAAAAAAAAAAAAAAAAATCTACACTGCTACTGCACTTTAGGAGATGTAATTCTGTCTTTGTTAAATGTGTGTGATAGATCCAATGAGACAGACATCTTTGGTTGTAGAGGGTTAGGATACGATGATGCCCATGCATTGTTATTGTTATGTTTATTATGACATGTGAGGAGTTTGACTGTCAAAACCATGACCTTACCTTCTCACCTCTGTCTCCCTTGACAGTTATTACTTTGCCCTGCAAATAATCAATCAACATGGATCAATTATTATCGAGGCTGGAGGAAGAAAAGACAGCAGAAACGATAAAAGAGGTGCATGCCACTTAGGATAACAGAAACTTCTAAGTCTAATATCTATGTAGATGAACACATCATCTAGCAGGAACTTTTTCATCATATACTTCACACAATACAATAAAAAAAACTCAAATATGAGGTAAACAAGCTATGTGCTACTATGACTATTTACTATGTTTACTATCAAGTGCTTATCCTTAAAATGTGAGGCCCATACAGATCTGCTATCTTAATTCGATATTCTGTTGTCAAAGAATTTTCCAGCTCAGCAGGAAATGCAAATTGTAACGTATTCAACGTTTAAGAGGGCTTATAAAGTTGGCAATTTCCAATTGATTTGACTTGATTTACCCTAACGAAAATGTTTATCAACCCCTACAAAATTCTCAATTAATTATAATCTACATAACAATTCACATTTCCTGTTGCTGCTGGATTATTTTCCTGCTGTGAGAAACAGGGTCACATGAAGATAGCAGATCTTGTAAATGAGGCATTAGTATGTTTGACATTATCACAGTAATGTTTTCATACAGTTTCTCCTTTGGCTCCCTTGAGGCCAGTAGGTCCAGCTGCTCCCAGAGCACCAGTATCACCCTGTAAGAGTAGGCATGTGACATTGTGACAGAGCACAACAACGAGCCCAGAGAAATAGATACAGGAATAGGGAATATTGTTGTATCACACATGATATATGGATTAAAGATGAGCGTTAGATGACCTTTTCACCCTTGGGCCCTGCAACGCCAGGTATACCGATCTCTCCCTGTGGGGAAGGAACGTTTATTGATCCATTATTTCATCAGGTGGTCAAATTGAATATGAGATCTCTTTTGCATATCAGTAAAACATGAATACATAAACAGACCTTTGGAAACCATCAAACAACATTTCCATTGTAAGTATAGAGGAGCTACGGCCTATGATTGAATTTTGACCTATGCATCTTACCCTCTCTCCAGCAGGACAGGAGCAGTTGACCGCCTGGGGTCCTCTCTGCTGCTCCACACCTGCAGGGGTGGGGGTGGGGATCTCTATGGGAGGGGCCTCCGTCACCACCTTCTTGGGGCACTGGAATTAAAAAACAGTGTTATCGTCAGAAGGTGAAGCAGTGAAGTATGATAGGCATTCTGTCCAGCAGAGTGGCCCAGGCCCACCACAGTGACAGACAATTGGCTGACTCACTGGAGTGGCTCACCACTGTAAGGTGAGTATGAGAACCATGGCAGACATGCTCCTGGAGTGGCCTACCACAAAGACAGGTGCCCTGTCTGTCTGACTGTCTGACTCACCGGCCCGGTGGGCAGATCACAGCAGGTCTCCAGCTCAGCGTGTTTGGAATCACAGTAGATGATCATTCTCTGAAGGTCAAACTGCAGGGACAGAAAGTCACAAAGTTAGCTAAATGTACACTACAGTACAGTAAATGAACACAGAATCACAAGATGGACACTAGTCTAAAAATGCAATATAAACAGTACTTCCTTAAAGATGCACTATGCAGAAATCGCTCCGCCATTTCCTGGTTGCTAAAAATCTAATAGTTCTCCTAATTTGAGTTTATGTGACAAAACAAGCAAGTATAGTGTAGAGAATCATTGTACCATCTAAATTGCTGTGAAATATCTTTCCCATAAACAAAAATATTGTATTTTCAGCTGTTTGACACAAAAACAAAACTTAAGAATGTGAAGCATAGAAATGGGGCACATAGAACAAATCTACTGCAATTTAGACTTGCTTTCAATGAGAATGATCTATAGCACAGATTTCGATGTGAATTCGGTTGGGATTCCCAAAAAGTTACATATTGCACCTTTAATCCACCATGTTGTTCCACCACCTGCTGTAGCTTACTTCCAACCCCCTGACCTTCCCACTGCTCTTAACCTCATCCCTGATATTTGTAACCGCCAGCCACTCACATCAATGGGCACGCTGTCATACAGCCTCTTTCCGATCACAGTCTTCCCGTGGATATCGATGTCCTCCCTGTCCCCGATGGGCAGGGTCTGGATGAATTTACAGTCCAGGTAGAGAGACACAGCCTTGGCCTCGACGCTCAGGGCGATCTTGTGCCAATTCCTGTCGAACAGGTTGTCCACCTCCTCGTTCTTGAACACAGCTCTTACTGCGTCTTTGGTCAGCCCCACTGCGTTGTATTCCACTGCCTTGTTCTCACCGTCCAGACGGATAGACACCTGGATAGGAGCGACAGTGGAAGGATCAAGTGAATAAACTTGAATATGTTAATAATGAAAGGATTCTCTTAAACATGTTCTATGCTATCATAGAAAATACAATTTTATTGGTCACATACACAGATTTAGCATATGTTATTGTGGGTGCAGCAAAGTTCTTGTGTTCCTAGCTGTGTAGTATCTAACAATTCACAACAACACACACAAATCTAAAAGTAAAAGAATGGAATTAAGAAATATGCAAATATTAGGACGAGCAGTGGCATTGGAGTGGCATTGAATAAAATACAGTAGAATACAGTGTATACACATGAAATTAGTAAAACAGTATGTAAACTTTATTAATGTGACTAGTGTTCCATTATTATTAAAGTGACCAGTGATTCCATGTCTCCAGTATGTACATAGGGCAGCAGCCTCTAAGGGGCAGGGTTGAGTAACTGGGTGGTAGCCGGCTAGTGATGGCTATTTAATAGTCTGATGGCCTTGAGATAGAAGCTGTTTGATGCCCCTCATACTGCCTTCGCCTTCTGGCTGATAGCAGGGTGAACAGGCAGTGGCTCAGGTGGTTGATGTCTTTATGATCTTTTTGACCTTCCTGTGACATCGGGTGCTGTAGGTGTCCTGGAGAGCAGGCAGTGTGCCCCCGGTAATGCGTTGGGCTGACTCTGGAGGGCCCTGCGGTTGCGGACGGTGCAATTGCTGTACCAGGTGGTCATACAGCCCGACAGGATGCTCTCAATTATGCATCTGTAAAAGTTTGTGAGGGTCTTAGGGGCCAAGCCGAATTTTTTCAGCCTCTTGAGGTTGAAGATGCACTGTTGTTCCTTCTTCACCACACTGTCTGTGTGGGTGGACCATTTCAGATTGTCATTGATGTGTACGCCGAGGAACTTGAAGCTTTTCAGCTTCTCCACTGCGGTTCAGTCGATGTGGATAGGGGCGTGCTCCTTCTGCTGTCTCCTGAAGTCCACGATCAGCTCCTTCATTTTGTTGACGTTGAGTGAGAGGTTATGTTTCTGGCATCACTCCACCAGGGCCTTCACCTCCTCCCTGTAGGCTCTCGTCATTGTTGGTAATCAGGCATACGGTACTATTGTTGTGTTGTCTGCAAACTTGCTTATTGAGTTGGAGGCGTGCATGGCCATGCAGTCATGGGTGAACAGGGAGTACAGGAGGGGGCTGAGCATCCACCCTTGTGGGGCCCCTGGGTTGAGGATCAGTGTAGTGGAGGTGTTGTCTCCTACCTTCACCACCTGGGGGCGGCCCGTCAGGAAGTCAAGGACCCAGTTGCACAGGGCGGGGTTCAGACCCAGGGCCCCGAGCTTAATGATGAGCTTGGAGGGTACTTTGGTGTTGAAGGCTGAGCTATAGTCAATGAACAGCATTCTTACATAGCTATTCCTCTTGTCCAGATGTGATAGGGCAGTGTTAGTGTGACAGTGATTGCATCATCTGTGGATCTATTGGGGCGGTATGCTAATTGAAGTGGGTCTAGGGTGTCAGGTAAGGTAGAGATGATATGATCCTTAACTAGCCTCTCAAAGCACTCCAGGATGACAGAAGAGAGTGCTACAGGGAGATAGTCATTTAGTTCAGTTACCTTTGCTTTCTTGGGTACAAGAGCAATGGTGGACATCTTCAAGCAAGTGGGGACAGCAGATAGTCAAATCAAATCAAATCACATTGTATTTGTCACACACACACACCAAAGGTGTAGAGCTTACAGTGAAATGCTTACTTACAAGCCCTTAACCCAAAATGCAGTTTTAAGAAAAAATAAGTGTTAAGAAAGTATTTACTAAAAAAATGAAGTAAAACAATTTAAAAAAATTACAATTAAAAAAACAAATAAAAAGCAACAATAAAATAACAGTAATGAGGCTATATACAGGAGGTACCGGTACAGAGTCAATGTGCGGGGGAACAGGTTAGTCGAGGTATCGATAATAAACAGAGAGTAGCAACAGTGTAAATAATCAGGGTAGCCATTTGGTTCGCTGTTCAGGAGTCTTTTGGCATGTGGGTAGTTGCTGTTAAGAAGCCTGGAACTAGACTTGGCAATCCGATACCGCTTGCCGTGCGGTAGCAGAGAGAACAGTCTATGACTGGGGTGGCAGGAGTCTTAGGCAATGTTTAGGGCCTTCCTCTGACATCGCCTGGTATAGAAGTCCTGGATGGCGGGAAGCTTGGCCGAAGTGATGTACTGGGCCGTACGCACTACCCTCTGTAGTGCCTTGCGGTTGGAGGCCGAGCAGTTACCATACCAGGCAGTGATGCAACCAGTCAGGATGCTCTTGTTGGTGCAGCTGTAGAACCTTTTGAGGATCTGAGGACACATGCCAAATCTTTTCAGTCTCCTGAGGGGGAATAGTTGTTGTCATGCCCTGTTCACGACTGTCTTGGTCTCTCAACCTGCTCCATTACAGCCCCGTCGATGAGAATGGGGCATGCTCAGCCCTGCTTTTCCTGTAGTCCACGATCATCTCCTTTTTTCTTGATCACATTGAGGGAGAGGTTGTTGTCCTGGCACCACACGGCCAGGTCTCTGACCTCCTACCTATAGGCTATCTCATCGTTGTCAGTGATCAGGCCTACAACTGTTGTGTCGTCTGCAAACTTAATGATGGTGTTGGAGTTGTGCTTGGCAATGTCGTTGGGGGTGAACAGGGAGTACAGGAGGGGACTAAGCGCACTCCCCTAAGGGGCCCCGTGTTGAGGATCAGCGTGGCAGTTGTGTTGTTACCTACCCTTACCACCTGGGGGCGCCCCGTCAGGAAGTCCAGGATCCAGTTGCAGAGGGAGGTGTTTAGTCCCAGGGTCCTTAGCTTGGTGAGGAGCTTTGAGGGCACTATGGTGTTGAACGCTGAGCTGTAGTCAATGCATAGTATTCTCACATAGGTGTTCATTTTGTCCAGGTGGGAAAGGGCAGTGTGGATTGCAATAGAGATTGCGTCATCTGTGGATCTGTTGCGGCAGTATGCAAATTGTAGTGGGTCTAGGGTTTCTGGGATAATGGTGTTGATGTGATACATGACCAGCCTTACATAGCACATCATGACTACAGATGTGAGTGCTACGGGTCGGTAGTCATTTAGGCAGGTTACCTCCGCTACAGTTCTGCCTGCTCTGACTCTGGTCCCTGTCTCCAGTCGCACGTCTCGTCATCCTGCTACTCTGTCCTGGATTCCCCACTCTACTACTCCCTTGGATTCCCCTCCAGACCTGCTTCCCCTGTTTCCAGCAACCCGCCCGAGCTTCCCCTGACCTGCACTCCATCTCCCCTCTGTGTGTCAATAAAGACCTTGGTTACTTCATCCCAGTCTCCTCGTCTGAGCCTGCTCTTGGGTTCCCCTGTTCCACTCAGTATAACACAACATCCCCAATGCTATTCAATGGTACAACTGATCAGGAAAATAATCATCATGCCTCTCTGTCGACATGCCAGCACTGCAATTGGCAATACAATAGACTCAGCATGTGATCTGTTGATGAACACACACACACACCACTATGATAACCCACCTGTGGAATTCCATACTTGTCAAAGATCTGCCAGAGGTACCAGTCCTCCCGTCTCGAGGTTTTCCTGAACTTGAAAGTCGTCACAAAGGCATATTCATCTGGCAGACCTTGAGGGAACACGTCTCTGGAAAACATCAACAGCACAGATGGTTGCCATTCAATCATCACATCCACACTACATGCATGCATTATCACTGGATTGTTGACGTAGCTCACTGTAGTATATCTACTGCTACAGGCCTACATATCATTCTGACTATATGACTAGATTGTATTTGGATTACTGAGACAGTTGTATTTGGGTTGTTAATTGGATTCGTTCTGACATTCTTGCTTTCTTGTTTCTTGACTGTTCTTTATTTATGAACTTGTTTGACATTTTACTGCACAGGTAGGAGCTAGTAACACAAGCATTTCACTGCACCCGCTATAACATCTTCTAAACTGTGTTTGCGACCAATACACTTTGATTTGATTTGATCAATCAGCTTGCAACTGAGATTTTCATCACAAACGGGTGTTTTTGGTTTACATCGCATCTTATTATTGATAATTGTTTTGAGGTGTTTTGACTCATTTATATGCTAATATGGCAAAAATTCACCTGCTAGCTAACCAACAACTGTAATCATGTATTTGAGAAACAGACAGTGCTCATCGTGCAAATGTGATTATGTTTTCAATAAACATTTGGATATTAAATATAGTTTACATGTTGTCAACAATCTAAGCCATTTCCAGTCTTTTTCCCTATAGTTGAACACGGGTGGTTTTATTGCTAATTAACAACTGGTGGGTCTTATCCTGAATGCCGATTTGTTAAAACCGCATTCCATCCGGTGTCTATTCCACAAGTTACCACTGGCTAAATCTATGATGTTAAAATGCCTATTTACTCTGTTCAAAATCCACTGTCTAATGAGCCCAGCCAGGCAATTTATAAACTTGAACTCCACTATAAAAAGCATTTGGACGTTATCTCAGATTTCTTTTAGACTAACAATGAGTTTTCTACAGCGGAAATTTGTATAAACCTTGCCGTCTGTCTCTCCAACATTTGCAACTTTATTTCAATATTCAAATTCGATCTCCAGATATCCCATAGTAATGAACGTGTCGGGAGTCAGGATGAGACAGACAGGCAGGCAGCTTTTCTCAGCTTCGACTCAAGCCTAACAACACCCGTGCCAATATTTCTCTGGCATTATCACTTAAACTACCAACCCATGTATGCACACGGCCAAATATCACACCTGTGCCATGACTTCCATCGCCTTGTGGCCTGCGCCACTGGCGCAATCTCACATGGTATTTGTCACGGTAAATACAAAATAGTTAACTCACTCTGTCTGTTGTACAATAGGCATGGTCCCAAGTCGAACATAGGAGCTCTGGCCCTCATCAAACCTTGATCCCAGTATGTTTTCCACTTTGAAGTATTCCATCAGGTCGAACCCTGCAACAGACGGGACAGAAGATAACATGATTAGCCTAGAGTTGTAGCTGAGTAAATCAAATACATAAAGTGGTTTGTAGAACTTTCTTCTGATCACCAATAGAGGGAGCACAGATCATGAAAAGGCCAGAGCAACACACAAAAAAACATAAAATATACCTATAGGTTGAAAATGACTGACAGAGAGATACCAATTACCCAAGTAATTAGGATGATATTTATACCGTTTCTCACAATATATAAACTAACGTTAAAAAGTTTGGGGTCACTTAGAAATGTCCTTGTTTTCCCACTCCTCTTTCTATTCTGGTTGGAGCCAGTTTGCGCTGTTCTGTGAAGGGAGTGGCACACAGCACTGTACGAGATCTTCAGTTTCTTGGCAATTTCTCACATGGAATAGCCTTCATTTCTCAGAACAAGAATAGACTGATGAGTTTCAGAAGAAAGTTATTTGTTTCTGGCCATTTTGAGCCTGTAATCGAACCCACAAATGCTGGTGCTCCAGACACTCAACTAGTCTAAAGAAGGCCAGTTTTATTGCTTCTTTAATCAGGACAACAGTTTTCAGCTCAGCTAACATAATTGCAAAAGGGTTTTCTAATGATCAATTAGCCGTTTAAAATGATAAACTTGGATTAGCTAACACAACGTGCCATTGGAACACAGGAGTGATGGTTGCTGATAATGGGCCTCTGTACGCCTATGTAGATATTCCATTAAAAATCTGTAGTTTCCAGCTACAATAGTAATTTGCAACATTAACAATGTCTACACTGTATTTATCAATTTGATGTTATTTTAATGGACAAAAATTTGGTTTTCTTTCAAAAACAAGGGCATGTCCAAGTGACCCCAAACCTTTGAATGGTAGTGTATATGCATTTATTAAAAATAAAAAAAACAGAAATACCTTACTTACATAAATATTCAGACCCTTTGTTATGAGAATCAAAATTGAGCTCAGGTACATCCTGTTTCCATTGATCACCCTTGAGATGTTTCTACAACTTGATTGGAGTCCACTTGTGGTAAATTCAATTGATTGGACATGATTTGGAAAGGCACACACCTGTCTATATGAGGACTCACAGTTGACAATGCATGACAGAGCAAAAACCAAGCCATGAGTTCGAAAGAATGTGTCCGTAGATTGTGTCAAGGCACAGATCTGGGGAAGGCTACCAAAAATACTCTGCAACATTGAAAGTCCCCAAGAACACAGTGGCCTCCATCATTCTTAAGTGGAGTAAGTTTGGAACTACCAAGACTCTTCCTAGAGCTGGCCGCCCGGCAAAACTTAGCAATCGGGGGAGAAGGGCCTGGTCAGGGAGGTGACCAAGAACCCGATGGTCACTCTGACAGAGCTCCTGGAGAGCTCTGTGGATATGGGAGAACCTTTCAGAAGGCCAACCATGTCTGCAGCATTCCACCAATCAGGCCTTTATGGTTGACAGCCTGCATGGAGTTTTCCAAAAGTCACCTAAAGGACTCAGACCATGAGAAAAAAGATTATCTGGTCTGACGAAACTAGATTGAACTCTTTGGCCTGAATGCCAAGCATCACATCTGGCACCATCCCTATGGTGAAGCATGGTGGTGGCAGCATCATACTGTGGGGATGTTTTTCAGAGGCAGGGACTGGGAGACTAGTCAGGATCGAGGTGAAGATGAAAGGAGTAAAGTACAGAGAGATCCTTGATGAAAACCTGCTTCATAGCGCTCAGGACCTTAGACTAGGGCGAAGGTTCATCTTCCAACAAAACAACAACCCTAAGCACACAGCCAAGACAACGCATGAGTGGCTTCGGGACAAGTCTCTGAATGTCATTGAGTGGCCCAGCCAGATCCCAGACTTGAACCCGATCTAACATCTCTGAAGAGACCTGAAAATATCTGTGCAGCAACGCTCCCCACCCAACCTGACAGAGCTTGAGAGAATCTGCTGAGAAGAATTGGAGAAATTTCCCAAATACAGGTGTGCCAAGCTTGCAGTGTCACACCCAAAAAGCCAATGGTGCTTCAACAAGTACTGAGAAAAGGGTCTGAATACTTATTTAAATGTGACATTTCCTTATTTGTATAAATTTGCTAAAAAATCTAAAGACTTGTTTTTGCTTTGTCAATTTTGGGTATTGTGTGTATATTGATGAGGGGGAAAATATATTTGATCAATTTATGAACAAGGCTGTAACATCGCAAAATGTGGAAAAAGTCAAGGGGTCTGAATACTTTCTGAATGCACTGTATATCGTTATTATCACGTCGAGACAGATACATTTTAATTTAGGGGGGTGGGGGGAGAGAGCGAGAGAGAGAGAGAAAGAGGGATCCCAAGGTATTGTATAGCAGTAATATTCGTGATTCTGGAGTTAGCAAATAGGCATTTGTCATCCCAGCATAAAATATTACAGTATGTCATCACCTGAGAAAAGAATAGTTACAGACAGAAGGAAATTATCTTTGTAGTTTGTGGTTACCTACTAATTGACCATCAAAGTAGCTATTAAACTGGTTTGACTGAAAACGTCCCAGACTGGTGTAGGAATAGGGTCTCATCCAGCGATCCTATTGAACAAGTGGCGAGATTGACTAGTGACATCACCATTCAGAGCCAGAGGAAACCTTTAAGTCACTCAGTAATCATCATGCCTAACTCATTTACATCTGAGTGTTGAAAGATAGACCCAACATGTTGAATAAATACTGAAAAGAGTCAGTAGAGAACCATTGAACCATAGACTGGCGGCCATGATGTCCCCACTGTGTGTAATGATGAACCGGCAGCCTAGCCCAGTGCTCCGATGTTGCCATCTGTCCGGATCAAATGAATGCAGCGTGTCTTTCCTTTTCCTAGTCACTGCACTCTTTTGGCGTTCCCCACAGAGCCAGGTTGCCCCATTGGCCGTCTGTTCTTTGGCTGTTCAGAATAACTTTTTGGAGGATGATGATTATACAGCATCCTCTGCCAATCCAAATTACAGGTCTGTGCTACAGCCATGGCTCGTCCCTAAAGCCATGGGACTCAGCGAGCCAATGGAGCACGGAGAGTATTTGCATAGTGCAGTACGGTGACAGAAGAGAAAACAGAGGTATTAAAAAACTCACAGCTGGATTATGGGTGGTTTGGTACCTCCTTCGACCACTCCCACCCAGATGACATCTGATCTCAAAGTCTCTGTTAAAGAACCAACAGGCTAGTTACCCCAGTGTTTCCCCTACCATCATTTTCTTGGCGGGGTGGGGCGAGACCTGTCTGTCTGTCCGAGTAGTTGTCCCTTCCCTGCTGTGAGATGAAGTAGATGGATGCAGCAGGTCAGAGGAATGTCGATCAGCTATCCAGCAGCGTGGTATGACACGGCTATGGGGCCCCTGTATGTTTTAGGGTTCTTTTTTCCTCTGTTGCTAATGTGTGTTTCAAGGCTGTTTCTACAGAACCAGAGTAGGTTTCAGCAGCACTCTCACATTACCGCCTCCATAATGAAACTTAACTGCCCCTTGAACAATGTATACCGTATTGACATTCGCAAGGCATATTTCTTCTGAATTACGTACATATGGTGAATGTGATTCAAATCTAACTGAGAAAATGTGTACTGTAGCCTGATTAAAACTCTCTTCAGAGTGATTCTCTGTTGCATGAAGAGCAGTCTGCCGTCTGGACTGAAACTTATGAAGGAACTCAGCATAGCAGGGTATTCAAGATGCCTGTACTACCAGATACACAGTTGCTGTAAGAAACATTTACAGCAGACAAAAACTACAAATATAATTCAACACACTTTTCTCATGAATTATGCCAAACTGGCTGAGTATTTATAGGCATTGGCATTGGGATTCAGATCAGATGGATAACTGGCAACATTAGTAAACACCCTCCCCTTGGCCCTGCTGGCATTGCCATAGTGACTTGTTTGTTGTTTAAAAGGGTGTGTTTTCTTCAAACCACGTTAATATGGTGGGTGACTAACCCTGGAAACCTCACACTCACACACACACTCACACTCGCACGCACACTCGCATACACAACTGTTCCATTGGAGCACCATGACATAACTGCATACAAAGCTAATTTTAGGCTTCTGACTTTAAACAAGTGGAGTTTGATCCCAGCCAACACATAATGTTCTGAGAACCATATGTTTCGTAGAGATTGGTAAGAACATGGTTGTCCTATGGTTATTTTGCATACAACCCTCACACAACTTTCTGGGAATGATGCAGGAAAGATGCTTGGCTTTGGAATATTCTCAGCACATTTAGGGAACTTGACAAAAAACGTTATTTTCTTGGTATTTCATTACTTTAACAGAATGTTTTCTAAAAGTTCAAACATGTTTACATTTCATTTCAATTTTGGTAATGTTCTAGGAACATTCTCTAACTGGTTTGACACTGGGAATGTTCTCAAATAGTTAAGAGAATGTTCAGAAACAATGTTCTTCTGTGGAATTTTCAGTACTTCAGCATAACGTTTCTTTGGTGTGACTTTCTACCATATATGGCCATACAAATGTATAAAGGCAAGCCGATTACCTCGTTTCAAGATGGCTGCTACTTTCATTCTGGTTAGCGTTGTGAAGCATAAACAAAATGAACATGGAATGCGTTGATTCACACCGAAAGCCGAGACTCCACAGATCATGAGGATGTCTTATTTGTCTAACTCTGACCTACCACCAGCTCCGAGAGTCAATATTTTTTATTTTACTCAACATTTTCACCAAACAGCAAACATCTTGCAAGGTAAGCTTAAATTTGGTCTGTGTTTGAGCTATAGATACATAGAGGATATTAAATTCATCCTTAGGTTGGTAAGAACAAATCTAGCCTATTGTCAATGTTATCTGATGATGTATGACTTAATGGCAAAATCGAATGTACACCAAGTGACTGTATCTTTGCGCATCAAAAATATGACGTCACTTGCTTACGCCCCGTAGTCATCCATTACACAGGGGATTGGCTACAATGGCACCTTGGCAGTATTGTGGCCAATGATATAAGCTTTCCAGGGATATACAGTTGACCTGGGTGGGACAAAGCAAGGCCTTGAACCTTTTATGCGTAATTCAAACTATTGCTACCTGGCTCAGAGACGTGACTCACCGAGCATAATACATTACATTGTAAAACAGATTTCATCGCTCTAATTTAATCGATTTAGCATAAAAGATGGCTTCTCAAGAAAATTGGCTAGGGGGTGACTAGGGGGTGTTCTAGTATGTCTATTTCTATGTTGGTGCTAATATGGTTCCCAATTAGAGGCAGCTGTTTATTGTTGCCTCTGATTGGGGATCATATTTAGGTAGCCATTTCCCCACCTGTGTTTTGTGGGATATTGTTTGTGTTTAGTTGCTGTGTGCACGTCATGACTTCCCGTTGCGTTGTTGTATTTATTGTTTTGTTTGTTTGTTTGTTTGTTTGTTTGTTTGTTTGTTTGTTTGTTTGTTTGTTTGTTTGTTTGTTTGTTTGTTTGTTTCATGGAGATTAATAATATGTGGAACTATACTCACACCTTGGTCTGCTCATTACGATGATCGTGGCAAAAATTAAAATGTAAAAACTAAGAATATCGAACAGGAAGCTAATAAGAAGGCAGCTATGAATAAGTATACCGACATAGAAGCTTGAATAAAATACTGGTTGGACTCGGATTAGGGGAGCGATTTGGACAACGAGGATTTCGACTTGGCTGACAAAGATTGTTTCTATAAGGATTGGATACACTTTTAGACTTTATATTGCTAAATTACTATATCTATTTCGTTTTTTATAATTTGCCTGCTTTTGATGCTTTGGATTTAGTTTACATAGGGCTATGTAATATGTCACTTCAATGTTATATACTGTAATTCCAAGGTAGTTATTGTTTATGTTTCACATTAGTTCACTGTTTGCAGTTTTAAGTGTCAACCTTGTCAGTTATGAGAGGCCACTAAACTCTCATGGCCATTGTTAATTTGTGGTTCTCACCTCTGCCTTTGTCTCCAAAGTGTTACTGTTTGCATTGTGTGTGTGCTTCACACCTTCTATGTGAGTCTCTATACAGATAAAGTTTGGGCTTGGTGTTTTTACTCTACAGTAATGTAGTTTTGTAAATTTAGTCAACTAATTCTGTGTCTTACAACAATATATCCCTTTATTTTATTCACCACAGAGTGGAGGATGTAAAGGATTTTGATGATTTGAGAGCCACCCCTCCCCAGCAAGCGCCCCCGTCGGTCAAGGTCTTCACCCCCACGGTTATGTCAATCACCCCATCTGATGGTTCTACATCCATTCGTAATAGGCCTCATGAAAAAGAAAATAAGAAACTAACAAGATGCTTTTTGTGAAATGGAAGGACACTAGGGAAGTAACCATGCTCACCACACAGCATAAGGCATTCAATAACAACCATGTCTCAAGGAGGGTGAAAAAGGAAGAATGTCCCCGTTTCTGTGAAGGACTACAATGACAGCATGGGGGGTGTCGACCTATCTGTTGCTCTTTCAGGTCCTCCACAAGACCAGGAAGTGATGTAAGATTTTTTTTCTCCACTTTGTGGACATTGCTACAGTAAATGCTTTCATTCTCCACAAGCAAATGGCCAAAGCAAAAGGTCAAACTACTCTCTCCCAGTTGGCCTTCCGAGAGCAGCTGGTGTTGACAATGCCTGAATTGGGGAACCAAAGCAACATCACAACCATCACAAGGCCCCCCACTCAAGGTGAGCGCCACTATCCAACATGCATGCCAAAAGAGAAAAGGAAGAACTGCAAGCATTGCACAAAACACAAGGGGGGGTGAAATGCCAGATCTTCTGTCTTAAATGCCAGTTCGCTTTTGGTTTCCTGGCAGAGAGGGACTGCTTCAAAGACTATCACTACATGCACAAGCTACGGTGAAAGTGAAATCTAATCATCTAGACCTGGGATATAAAACGAACACGAATGCTATTTGTAAATAGTTCCGCTTATTTCTATTTTTGCGCCTTTTTTAGTGAAAGACACGTACGTGTGTAACCACGTTTGTGTTTGATAAGACATTTTAATGTATTTTTTTATGTATAGCTGTTGCTTTTATATT
Organism: Salvelinus fontinalis; assembly: GCF_029448725.1. Lineage (NCBI taxonomy): Eukaryota > Metazoa > Chordata > Actinopteri > Salmoniformes > Salmonidae > Salvelinus > Salvelinus fontinalis. The sequence goes on from NC_074686.1 coordinate 20,724,739, forward strand.
GTTTTTGTAAACAGTTCATTTGTGTGTGGAACCAATACATTGGATATGCCTAGGCTAAACATTCAGAGAGGTTGAAAAAACACTTGGATATCCCCTGTATGTCCCGACACCACCACAATGTTTGAGAGAGGTTGGTTTTGTAGAAATTTAGTTTAGTTTTTATAGTGAACAATAACTTTTAGGCACAACCAGTGTGCAAAAACAGTGAAATTACCACATTCTGACGCTTTGGTGAGGTTGAAAGGACACTTGAATGTACCCTGGATAACCCATAACACCACCACATGTTTGAGTGAGGTTGATATGGTAGAAATTGTGTTTTATACAAAAGAAATTGCATTTAGGAAATATAAATGTGTATTAGCACTGGAATTATCTAATTTACAGACATACGCCACTTTGGAGAGGTTTAGGGACACTTGGAAACGTCCCATGACCACACCTGACACCACTTACTAAAACATCTGCCCATTTCTAGTTGTTAGGTCTATCAATCCCATTTTTTATCTGATGATGTGGAAGCCATCTGTGTTTCCAGCTCTGGGTATCAATAATTCACTTATAGCTTGCCAATGAAAGGGGTGGTATACAGAAGATAGCCCTATTTGGTAAAGACCAAGTCGCTCCGCTTTTCAGTTTGCAGCAGATAACAACTGGAACGAGTTGCAAAAAATAAATCTAACTAGACCGTTTTATCTCCATCTTTTCATTCAAAGACTCAATCATGGACACTCTTATTGACAGTTGAGGCTGTGTCGCGTGATATTGCCTCTTCCTTCTTGCCCTTTGTGCTGTTGTCTGTGCCCAATAATGTTTGTACCATGTTTTGTGCTGTTGCCATGTTGTGTTGCTACCATTTTGTTGTCATGTTGTGTTGCTACCATGCTGTGTTTTCATGTGTTGCTGCCATGCTATGTTGTCTAAGGTCTCTCTTTATGTTGTGTTGTGGTGTCTCTGTTGTCACGATGTGTGTTTTGTATTATATTTTTATTTTATTTTTAATCCCAGCCCCTGTCCCCGCAGGAGGCCTTTTGCCTTTTGGTAGGCCAGTATTCTAAATAAGAATTTGTTCTTAACTGACTTGGCTAGTTAAATAAATAAACATTTTTAAAAATAATATATAATGGCAAGAACAGCTCAAATAAATAAAGAGAAACGACAGTCCATCATTACGTTAAGACATGAAGGTCAGTCAATACGGAACATTTCAAGAACTTTTAAAGTTTCTTCAAGTGCAGCTGCAAAAAACATCAAGCGTTCTGATGAAACTGGCTCTCATGAGAACAGCCACAGGAAAGGAAGACCCAGAGTTCATAGAGTTACGGGCCTCAGAATTTTCAGCCCAAATAAATTCAAGTAACATCTCAACATCCTCTGTTAGGAGGAGACCGGGTGAATCAGGCGTTCGTGGTCGAATTGCTGCAAAGAAACCACTACTAAAGGACACTTATAAGAAAAAGAGACTTGCTTGGTCCCAGAAACACGAGCAATGGACATTAGACCGGTGAAAATCTGTCCTTTGGTCTAAAGAGAGCAAATTTGAGATTTTTGGTTCCAACCGCCGTGCCTTTGTGAGATGCAGAGTAGGTGAATGGAAGATCTCCGCATGTGTGGTTCCCACTGTGAAGCATGTAGGAGGAGGTGTGGGGGTGCTTTGCTGGTGACACTGTCTGTGATTTATTTAGAATTCAAGGCACAATTAACCAGCATGGCTACCACAGCATTCTGCAGTGATACACCATCCCATCTGGTTTGTGCTTAGTGGGACTATCATTTTGTTTTTCAACAGGACAATGACCCAAAACATCTCCAGGCTGTGTACGGGCTATTTAACCAAGGAGGAGAGTGATGGAGTGCTGCATCAGATGACTTGGCCTCCACAATCACCTGACCTCAATACATTTGAGATTGTTTGGGATGAGTTGGACCGCAGAGTGAAGGAAAAGCATCCAGCAAGTGCTCAGCATATGCCAACAAGTGCTCCATCAAGACTGTTGGAAAAGCACTCCAGGTGAAGCTGGCTGAGAGAATGCCAAGCGTGTGCAGAGCTGTCATCAAGGCAAAGGGTGGCTACTTTCAAAAATCTCAAATATAAAATATATTTTGATTTGATTAACACTTTTGTGGTTACTACATGATTCCATATATGTGTTATTTCATAGTTTTGATGTCTTCACTATTAATCAACAATGTAGAAAATAGTAAAAAGAAAGAGAAACCCCTGAATGAGTTTGTGTGTCCAAACTTTTGACTGGTACTGTATATATTCAAGGAATACCAGTACCTAGTCAATGTGCAGGGGTACGAGGTAATTGAGGTACAGTTGAAGTCGGAAGTTTACATACACTTAGGTAGGAGTCATTAAAACTCATTTTTCGACCACTCCACACATTTCTTGTTAACAAACTATAGTTTTGGCAAGTCAGTTAGGACATCTACTTTGTGCATGACACAAGTCATTGTTCCAACAATTCTTTACAGATAGATTATTTCTCTTTTAATTCGCTCTATCACAATTCCAGTGGGTCAGAAGTTTACTGTTACTTTAAACAGCTTGGAAAATTCCAGAAAATGATGCCATAGCTTTAGAAGATTCAGATTCAGGCTAATTGACATGATTTGAGTCAATTGGAGGTGTACCTGTGGATGTATTTCAAGGCCTACCTTCATACTCAGTGCCTCTTTGCTTGACATCATGGGAAAATCAAAGGAAATCAGCCAAGACCTCAGAAAAAAAAATGTACACCTCCACAAGTCTAGTTCATCCTTGGGAGCAATTTACAAATGCCTGAAGGTACCACGTTCATCTGTACAAACAATAGAACGCAAGTATAAACACCATGGGACCACGCAGCCGTCATACCGCTCAGGAAGGAGACATGTTCTGTCTCCTAGAGATGAATGTACTTTGGTGCGAAAAGTGCAAATCAATCCCAGAATAACAGCAAAGGACCATGTGAAGATGCTGGAGGAAACAGGTACAAAAGTATCAATATCCACAGTAAAACAAGTTCTATATCGACATAACCTGAAAGGCCGCTCAGCAAGGAAGAGGCCACTGCTTCAAAACCTCCATAAAAAAGCCAGACTAACTGCACATGGGGACAAAGATCGTACTTTTTGGAGAAATGTCCTCTGGTCTGATGAAACAAAAACAGAACTGTTTGGCCATGATGACCATTTTTATGTTTGGAGGAAAAAGGGGGAAGCTTGCAAGCCGAAGAACACCATCCCAACCGTGAAGCACGGGGGTGGCAGCATCATGTTGTGGGGGTGCTTTGCTGCAGGAGGGACTGGTGCAGGTCACAAAATAGATTGCACCATGAGCAGGGACAATGATATGGATATATTGAAGCGACATCTCAAGACATCAATCAATCAAATGTATTTATAAAGCCCTTCTTACATCAGCTGATGTCACAAAGTGCTCTCCAGAAACCCAGCCTCAAACCCCAAACAGCAAGCAATGCAGGTGTAGAATCACGGTGGCTAGGAAAAACTCCCTAGAAAGGCCAGAACCTAGGAAGAAACCTAGAGAGGAACCAGGCTATGAGGGGTGGCCAGTCCTCTTCTGGCTGTGCCGGGTGGAGATTATAACAGAACATGACATCAGTCAGGACGTTAATGCTTGGTCACAAATGGGTCTTCCAAATGGACAATGACCCCAAGCATACTTCCAAAGTTGTGGCAAAATGGTTTAAGGACAACAAAGTCAAGGTATTGGAGTGTCCATCACAAAGCCCTGACCTCAAACCTATAGAAAATATGTGGGCAGAACTAAAAAAGCATGTGCGAGCAAGGAGGCCTACAAACCTGACTCAGTTACACCAGCTCTGTCAGGAGGAATGGGCCAAAATTCACCCAACTTATTGTGGGAAGCTTGTGGAAGGCTACCTGAAACGTTTGACCCAAGTTAAACAATTGAAAGGAAATGCTACCAAATACTAATTGAGTGTATGTAAACTTCTGACCAACTGGGAATGTGATGAAAGAAATAAAAGCTGAAATAAAAAATTGTCTCTACTTTTATTCTAACATTTCACAATCTTAAAATAAAGTGGTGATCCTAACTGACCTAAGACAGGGAATTCTTACTAGGATTAAATGTCAGGAATTGTGAAAAACTGAGTTTAAATGTATTTGGCTAAGATGTATGTAAACTTCCGACTTCAACTGTATGTACATATAAATTAGGTAGGTAGGGGTGAAGTGTCTAGGCCACAGGATAGATAATGAACAGTAACAGGTGTGTGTCAGCTTCTCAGACAGGTTTACAACCAACATTGTTAAACCTCTGTTCTCCCCCGGATAGGGTTTACCTGAACTTGGCTGAAAAGCTGTTTCAATATGCAGCTACACATGACTGAGTTAGGACTTAGTCCCACAATGCCCTAGAGGACTCCCCCAGCGGTCTTATCTGCTAAGGGCTTGTGTGGGTGCAGGCTTTTGTTCCAGCTAAGCAGTATCACACCTGATTCAGCTAATCAGTCTTATTTGAAACAAATTATTAGTTAAATATTTGAATCTGGTGTTACTGATTGTCTAGATGAAATTGGCCACCCTGCCTTTTGCTCTACATGGTGGTGTCAAAACTTAGACTTTTGAGTGAAGAGCTTGAAGTTTTGGCAGTTCAAATTTTGACCCTAAATCCGTGAATATCCTAATACTCAGGAGCAGTAAAGGAAAAAGGATTAAGCAGTAAAACTCTGAAGTATGTTATTATTCATATCGCTTTGATACACTAGCTTGTGAGGCTAAAGAAAGATTTTTAAGCCTTGAGACAATTGAGACATGGATTGTGTGTGTGTGTGCCATTTCTGAGGTTGAATGGGCAAGACAAAAGATTGAAGCATTGGAGTCAACATGGGCCAGGATCCCTGTGAAAATTAGCATTTTGAACAGCCTGTAAAGCTAGCATTTCTCACTGCTAGATGTTCTCTGTGATTTAGATATCTCCGTGTCGTGACTCCAATACTCGTTCTCTGATCTGCTTTCATGATACTGTAAGCGTTTCAAACTAGATTTGACAGTTTCCTCTCCCCAGGTACAGAGGCTGTAGCAGGAGTCAGACATCCCATCCCTGTCTGTTTTTCCTCTTAGCATGGTGAATTTGAGTGGGAGGCATAGACAGGAACTTAGATCCCTTAAGACTGTAAGACAACATCCTACCTATCTGGTTAAGCACTACTGCTCCACTTTTCTCAAACTCAGAAACACAGCCACTGAAAATAGAGACCACAAGAAGAACCTGAACCTGCTTAGGTTCCTTTAATATAACTAGTAAATAGAGAACTAAACCATAATTACAATTTTTAAGTTGTCATAGATAGTGATATAGTTCCTGTTCATTTAGCAAAACGCCCCACCTTCTCTTGTAGTCGAATGGAAAGTCTGTGGGTCAACTCTAGGGAAGTAGGCTTCTTCAGGAGCAAGCTTTGATACTTTTTGTAACATTATAGCAATGGAAAACTGCCCCAGCGAATGGATAAATGAATCGATATGTTTTAGCTTGTCTCAAATACTTTTTCCTTTGTGTTCTCGAAGGAAGGTCTTTAGTGATAGAGGATAAGGTATAGAAAGTCATTTAGCAATTCATTTACCATCTGGTCTTATATTTTAAAAAAAATAATGAAAAACAAACAGGTATTTGTGTAGCAGGCCTATTGTCAGATGCTGTTATTTACCATGATTGCATAGATCCAATTATCCTTTCAGTTAGACCCAAGATACATTGCATTTGACCATTCTGTTTGATGAATGTGAAACATTGAGAAAAGTTTCTAGTGAAAAAAGAGAAGAAAAGTTGTATTTACCTGGAACTTCTTCCAATCCATAGCTGGTGCTGTTGGGCTTGAAGCGGTCTGGTTGGACCTTCATATTGGGGCATAGCACGTCTGAGAGAGCAGAATTAGATTGGGGTAAGAGAAAATCTTATAGTTTATGCCTTCCATATACAGTAATTCAAGGTAGCACTTTGTATTATAATTTGTCTTACGCTGCAAAAGTACATGATTGGATTCATGCAGTCAACAAATCAATGTTTACAATGTGAAATGAAAAATATTTTTTACAGAATGCTATCTTGGACCTATCCTAGAAACCTTGTTAGCTACATAGTTGTCATTGAATAGGCTTATTAGTTTTAACTAGATGATCAGAGTTAAAAAGGCAGTGTCCCATTGAAATGGGATCCTTCATTGAAACTACCTGTAGATCTGAGACAGTCTATTTGACACAGACACACTGCGCCCAGACAGAAGATACATTCCCTCTGGCTCCAGTAGGAGTAGGGCTGCATGCACCAACCCCAGCGGTGACTGTGTTAGACTCTCTCTCTCTCTCTCACACACACACACACACACACACACACACACACACACACACACACACACACACACACACACACACACACACACACACACACACACACACACACACACACACACACACACACACAACCAAATGTATTGTTAATCATAAGTGTGTAAGTGCAGTTAGTTCCTTTGATGCCGACTTATCATACAGTAGCATCACGGTTCAAAGCCAATAATGTGAGTTAAAACTGAATTCCTCTGGTCTTAGCACAACTATGTTGAGGAATTTAAATAACTACACCGTCAACACCATTTAGTGCTAGTGCGTCTGCTCTCCTCTCAATCGTCATAGCTGACAACTGTTTCAGAGATTTGATCAATAGAGTTTAAAGCAATGAGAGTTGAGGTCTCCAATATGCCTGTTTTTGCACATGAACATCATACAACAAACCATACAGTGTTCCAGGAAAGTAGAGTGAGGTGGGCAAAGAAATGTACAGTACATTTACATTATACTGTACCCCCTCTCCAACTGAGCCACTAGTCTCCCAGGTTGAACATCATACAAAGAACCCCATCCCATTGTGCCAGCAGCATTGATACCTGTTACTTCAGCAACAACACATGGAACATTCAGGATGGGGTATTCCATCTTACAAATAGAAAATACTTCTCTGCCAATGTAAACTAACCCTGAGTGGGGGTGTTACCTTTCTTCTCTGTCACCACTGGCATCACTTGGCTGTCCCAGGCCTCTGAGGTGTGTGTGTGTGTGTGTGTGTGTGTGTGTGTGTGTGTGTGTGTGTGTGTGTGTGTGTGTGTGTGTGTGTGTGTGTGTGTGTGTGTGTGTGTGTGTGTGTGTGTGTGTGTGTGTGTGTGTGTGTGTGTGTGTGTGTGTGTGCGTGCGTGCGTGCGTGCGTGCGTGCGTGCGTGCGTGCGTAAAGCAGCCAGACACCCAAACCGCGCAGCAGATCGTGTCTCTGACAATCATGTACTATCAGACCCTGTAATTTTCTTTAATCGCAGCTATAAAAAGGACTTTGTTGAGTTAGGAAGGCTTTAACTTAACTATGGTTTCCATTTTACAGGGATGGCTCAGACTCTTGGCATGTCTTGTTCTTTGTAAATGCATAATTGGAAAATCCAGGTAGACAGTTTATCCTTGGTAGACTGTTAGTGTGTCACGGTGTTCATGTCTAGTAATAAGTTGTTTACTGTGGCAGAAAAGGAAATAAGCAAACGATCATTTCTACATGTGATGTGGTCTCTTTCTCTGAGATGCGCTTCATGTTGACTGATTGTTTGTGTCCTTGCTTGTTCAGTTTGCATCAACTTGTTAGACTACGTCTTTCTTCTAACTTTTATTTGTATTTTTACATGTGATGCATCGTACTGGATGTATTTCTGTGTTTTGAAAACGATATATCTTAAACTTTCTGACACGCAAAACAGTTTGGGACCATATTAACAATGGACTAATGAAACAACAAATACCAAAAGATCGTTTTTGGGCGGAGTTTTCCTTTATTTAAGCATTTCCAAACTTATAAATGGAAGAGGGGTTGCTGGTGGTTATAGGAGGTCTTTAATTCAGTTTTTAGTAATACTACATACCTATTGTGGCCAACAATTACAATGCTAGCTTAGAAAAGATAGTTATGTGGCAGGGTAGCCTAGTGGTCAGAGTGTTGGACCAGTAACGGAAAGGTAGCAAGATTGAATCCCCGAGCTGACAAGGTAAACATCTGTCGTTCTGCCCCTGAACAAGGCAGGTAACCCACTGTTCCTAGGCCGTCATTGTAGATAAGAATTTGCTCTTAACGAACTTGCCTAGTTAAATAAAGGTTAAATATTAAAAAAATTATGCGTCAATGTGTTTTAAGATGCAGCCGTAACTGAGGCTCTGAGACTGAGCTCACTGCAGAGCTAGCTGCTCCCTCTCCTTGTGGCCCAACATCTATAATTTAGAGATTCACCTCAGAGTTATTCAAATGGAAGCAATGCAGGACAGACCTCTTTGTTTTTGGGGCCCAGTGGTATCTCACAGGTCTAATACACCAGCAGTAACATACAATGCAACAGCAACTTGAGCTGAATCTGCATTTTGAGGCTCATTAACTACTGGGTTTCCAGTTTCCAGACTAGGAAGCCATTCATCAACAACATCCTCTGAAGCCAAAGCACTGGAATAGCCAAACCTACAGTGGTGTTGCACTTTGATCAAATCGCGTGTACTGTATTTTTTTTATTTAACCTTTATTTAACAAGGCAAGTCAGTTAATAACGAATTCTTATTTACAATGACGGCCTACCTCGACTCCCAATCACGGCCGGATGTGATACAGCCTGGATTCGAACCAGGGACTGTAGTGACGCCTCAGACCGGCTCATCAGTAAAAAGATGATGGCAGTTAAATAGTCTTTGATTTAGCTAACACGCCTTTCACGTTTAGTTAAGTTAAAATATTTCTGTTTTTATATATATATATATATATATATATATATATTCTCCCAGCACTTTGTTTAACAGTGGTGGGCTGGTAACATTTGATGAAAAGGTGAAAACATACAATGTAGAAGTCCTAAAATGCTCTTTAGGACCTACTTGAAACATTAGAACTGTAATTTTCAGAGCAAAAATAACTTGGGCCACTCTGTGCGGTGCCCACTGATATTCTTAGATACACTAGCATGGTGATCCTAGAGATTATAGAAAGAAAAATGTTGGATGGCCATGAACTTGTGGCCAGGGCAAAATAAGTTCTGTGTAGTGACCCCTGAGTACACTTATCCTCATATCATAATAGATTGCATATCTGAAAGCATTATGACTAGTGAGGAATTTATAGATTGAGTCCAAGGTGGGTATATGAACATTGGAATCTGTGGTCTCAAAGGGAAGGCTCAGGGTTATGAGCTTCCAAATGAATCTCTTTGCACCTTGCCAAACTCAAGTGGTTAAAGTATCACTAACTACACAAGGATGCCTGTCTGACTTAAGTAAAGAATAGAGGCTCTGCTTACAGTATGATTCTGAGTTAACACTAAACACAGCTCTGAATATTGTAGTGTTGCTGTCCTGTAGTGTTGCTGTTCAGCAGTGAGTGAATCAATGAGTGCATCTATAATGGCACCCTATTCCCTTCGTAGTGCACTACTTTTGACCAGTTCCCAATGGAGTGGCATTTCAGAGACAGCCTATGTTAAAATGATGGTCCAACACTTATCTCGTGACGAGGCCCTAATCGTCAGGTACAGCCGTGTGTCCGCGGAATCCTTGGGACGTCCCTAACCTAAACCCTAACCACAAAGTTTCTAAAACATGCTGTGCTGCCTTTTCCCTAGCCCTAACCTTTTAACCGCTACCCTTACCATAACTCCTACCCTTACATTAGCGATTGTAAATGTAAACTTTGACGTCAGACTTGGCGGTCCCAAGGATCCCATTTAGATTTTTCCGTTTCAGGCATACACTGCTTTCCAGTCCAGCTAGTTTTAGTGGGGAATGCAAACTGTGGAGTGTGAAGCATCCAACCAACCATCTTCCACCTCCTGTCCTGTACGTACAGTACACACTCACTCCTCCGCTTTCCTCACCTGCCCAGAGCCACCCCAGGCCACATACCTCACTGTTTTAGCACTTAGAAATGTTTCTTGTCAAGGCATTTTAAATAACTTTTTGTTGTTATTTATAATGACTAACAAAAATATTGCAACATATTTGTACTGAAAGTGTCCCTGTCAGAGGATGTGTAGTACTGTAACTGGGTCCTGGAAAAGACATCGAGGTTAGAGTAATTCAGGCTATCCAGCGTTCCGAAAACCTTAACCAAACGTTTACCCAGTAGTCACTGGGGCAAGCGGCCACAAAAATGTATCTGTTGCAAAAATTATAATTCACTAGTCGATCTCTGCTTAACGCCCACACCTCACACATATGATGTCACATCCAGTCAGAGACGAGGAAGCACAGAGAGGAGCGGGCTTAGTCGAGGGGAAAGGCCTATTCGAGAGGAAAGACGTTTGTTTTGGAGTGTATGGTTAAGGAGATAATTGCAGTGTGTTTTAAGGGTACATACGTTCAGAGTGATATATTTTAAAGGCACAGGTTATATATTAAGAAGGTTTAGGCTTTTGATTAATAGAAGTAGCTGCATTTTCAACGGAATTTGAAACCCAATTCTGTCATCCTGATTGTGTATGTAATGTAGACATCTTGCTGGAATCTGGAGTAAAGGCAGTCACAGAAAAATCATACACCTGATAACCTACTCTCACAGAGCCTCCTTCTCAGGCTGTTATTGGTTGCTTACTCTCACAGAGCCTGTGTGATTGGTTACTTACTTTCACAGAGCCGTCTCCTCAGCCGCCCTCTGATCTTGTCGATGGCATTGAAGTCTGTCACATGGAACACGTGAGCGTTCTTAGGTTCTGCAACGATCTCCTCCAGCTCCACCTTCAGAGCCTCCCCGATGCCCACAGCGAACATCCTCACCCCGGCCTTCGCCGCCGCCTTTGACGGTTCCAACACGTAATCCTGGCTCCTCCCGTCTGTCAGGAGGATAGCCACCTTCTGGATGCCCCTGGCTGCAGGCCTGGCCCCGGCCTGCTCTGTGAAGATGTTGGTGGTGGTGTAGCTGATGGCGTCCCCAGTCATGGTGTTCCCTCCCAGGTAGCGGATGTTCCTGGCGGCCCTCTTCACCTCGTCCATGGTGCGGTAGCGTCCCAGGTTGAACTCGGTGGTGGGTCGGTCGCTGTAGCGTACCACGGCCACACGCGTCTTGTCCGGGCCCACGTCGAACGACTCCACCAGGTTGGAGACCCACTGGCGGATCTTCTCAAAGTTCTCCTTCCCCACACTGGATGACGTGTCCAGGATGAACACCAGGTCATAGTGCACATTCTTACAGCCTGAGAGGAAGTGGAAGGTAACATGTTAGAATTCAGACCTGAGGAATTCCTAGTACTGTACATAAAGATAGTAAGAACCAGGCTTGGGTTCAAATAGTATTTATTTTCTTTCTAACTCTTGAGGATTGAGCTAGTGTGGAGTGCCAGGTGGGCAGGGTTTCTTCTTTTAGGACTACTCCATTGGTTCCTTTGAGCCAGACAAGCTCAGTGTGGCTCAAAGTATATGAAAGAAAACAAATACTATTTGAACCAGCTAGTTACAGCTGATGCCCTTACCTGCCCTGCTTTGAGCATCAACCCTCTGTCCTGAGAGAGTCAGGGCCAGTATGACCAGGACTAGGGAAGCCCTGCATGCCAGTCGCAGCTCCATATCGGCCTCTGGTCTGGTTATGTTTTGATCTTAGGATGTGATCACCATCAAGGTTTCCAACCTGGAGATGGGCAATTCCACAGTAACGGAAGTACGCTTTGACTTAGAGTTTTCACTTTAGAATGTATGCCAAACAAAAACCGTTGATTTCAAAGTTTAACAAATCATATGATTCTATGCACAAAGGCTACTTAGAAAATGTACACAGAACATTTCACATTAACACATTTACCGGAAGAACTGTGCAGATGCAAAGTTTGGTAACAAAATGATGGTAAAATCTTACTCCGTTTTTTTATGCGACCACGTTTTCCAAAGAACTCTGCTAAATATCTGCTACGAATTAATATTCAAATATGTCTGCAGAAACAATGGGATGTCAGCTTTGAAAAATGTATTTTGGTTATTGAACTACAGCAGGTGAACACAATTATGGTAAGGGAATTACAGTATGGTTCCCTGATCTGCACTACACAGAAATGCATAATTATGGATATGAATGTCATTCTCTTCACGGTGATGTATCCTGAATAGGTACACAAAGGCAGAAATATACAATATCCTTCTTTTGCATTTTTGGGTATTATTATACATACGGGCTATTATTGTAATATGCTCCGCCTCCAAGCAAAAACGCATTTGGCTAGTCCGGACCAAGTCTGAACCAATCATAGACGTCTATGTTTCACTAGTTTGTACATCACAGCAAAGCAGAGTAGAGTTCTGTAGAGTACAGTAAAGTAGATATGTTCAGTACATTATACTGTACTGTACTTTACTGTTCTCTACTATGCTCTACTGTACTGCGCTGTCCAAACATGTGAAACATAGACATCTATGATTGGTTAATATTTGGTTCGGCCAGGGCTGACTGACCAAATTTCAACTACTTTTCAACGTCCATGGACGTCCGGTGTCGGTCGGTACTCAGTGGGTGAGGATGCTTGTTATAGTAAATGGAAATAGGTTAGGTGGTAAGTGTCTATAAGAGCCGGGAGAGGTGACATTACCCGTACAGAGATCACAGAGAGTGGCAGAGAGAGAGAGAGGGTCATTTCAAATGTATTTCTAAAGCCCTTTTTACGTCATTGGTGCTCATGGGAATGCCCAGACATCAACAGATCATCATCGCAAACTACCAAGAAGCAGACAGGTGCGAGAGACAACTGGACATTTCCTGTTGCCTAAGCCACAATATCCTAAACCACAATATTCTCCTTAAACCACAATACTGGAATGCAATATGATGTTAAATGTCTTGGGATTCAGATAAGCAGCTGTTATTTTGGGAATATTGATTTTACAACCAGCTAACATTCATTTAATCATTGAGGATTATTCTAAAGGTATGCATCTCTTCTGGAAGTAGATTAATTGAGGAATGTGCCAGTTGAGCAGGCCAATTGAAAGTAACCCAGTGACTGGACGGATTGGGAGTAAAACCACTGAGTGGTTTGTCATGGGAAAGTTATCAGTGACAGTGCTCCTGGAGTAACATAGTGTTAATATAGAAGTGGGTCACGCACACACACACATCAACTCCGCTAGCACTTACTGAGTCACCATAGAGAGGTTACAATGCCTGTGTCATCAAACGTATCTATATCTTACAGGAAGTGTGTCTGTGTGATTTAGCAGCAGTGACCTAGGCCGAACGACCAGAGCCAAATATAAGGCTGTGGGCCCAATGCTACTCTGTCATCAGAGGGCTAGACTAGTGTTGTGTGGGGAAAGCTCTGTGTGGCTTTGGAAGCCTGATGATGTGGCAATGTCTCCTTGAGCTGTCATAATGCTTTGACCTTTTTTTCAGTTTTTTTTTACAGTGAATGTTGTACATACAGTGCATTCGGAAAGTATTCAAACCCCTTGACTCTTACAAATTTTGATACGTTACAGCCTTAACCTAAAATGGATGAAGTTGGATTTTTTCAAGTCCGGGCTCTGGCTGGGACACTCAAGGACATTCAGAGACTTGTCTCGATGCCACTCCTGCATTGTGTGCTTAGGGTTGTTGTCCTGCTGGAAGGTGAACCTTCGAACCCACTCTGAGGTCCTGAGTGTTCTGGAGCAGGTTTTTAGTCAAGGATCTCTCTGTACTTTTCTCTGTTTACCTTTCCCTTGATCCTGACTAGTCTCCTGGTCCCTGCCGCTGAAAAACATCCCCACAGCATGATGCTGCCACCACCAATCTTCACCGTAGGGATGGTGCCAGATTTCCTCCAGACGTGATGCTTGGCATTCAAGCCAAAAAGTTCAATCTAGGTTTCATCAGAGTCTTTTACCTGCCTTTTCGTAAACTCAGAGGGTTGTCATGCCTTTTACTGAGGAATGTCTTCTGTCAGGCCACTCTACCATAACGTCCTGATTGGTGGAGTGCTGCAGAGATGGTTGTCCTTCTGGAAGGTTCTCCCATCTCCACAGAGGAACTCTGGAGCTCTGTCAGAGTGATCATCGGGTTCTTGGTCACTTCCCTGTCCATGGCCCTTCTCCCCCCGATTGCTCAGTTTGGCCGGGCGGCCATCTCTAGGAAAAGTCTTGGTGGTTCCAAACTTTTTCCATTTAAGAATGATGGAGGCCACTGTGTTTTTGGGGACCTTCAATGCTGCAGAAATCCTGTTTCTGAGCTCTATGGACAATTCCTTTGACCTCATGGATTGGTGTTTGCTCTGACATGCACTGTCAACTGTGGGACCTTTATATAGACAGATGTGAGCCTTTCCAAATCATGGCCAATCAATTTAATTTACCACAGGTGGACTCCAATCAAGTTGTTGAAACATCTCAATGATTATCAATGGAAACAGGATGCACCTGAGCTCAATTATGAGTCTCATAGCAAAGGGTCTGAATAGTGATGTAAATGAGATATTTCTGTTTTTAATTTTAAATGAATTTACAAAAATCTCTAAAACCTGTTTTCGCTTTGTCATTATGGAGTATTGTGTGTAGATTGGTGAGAAAAAACATTCATTCAATCCATTTTAGAATAAGGCTGTAACGTAACAAAACGTGGAAAAAGTCAAGGGGTCTGAATACTTTCCGAATGCACTGTATCTATGGACATATGTATCTTACATAGTGACAGGATAAACAAATCAAGAGTTACAGCTATGTGAATGTTTTAGTAAAGTAAAATGGAAGGAAATAGTGGAACCCGTTTAAAAATGTGTTGTGTGAATGTGATTCCTACTGAGAACTTGGAACTTAATAGTAGAACATGACCAAGTTGAAATTCTCCTCTCCTCTCTTGCATTCTACAGTTACAGTACATCATAGGGGAGTGCCCACAGCCACATAACAATTGTGTGATGTCCTACACTTTGCTTATTGTTCATTATCCTCCAGGACCATGGTCATCATGATGTTAGGTTTAACCTCTAGTCTGGTTAGTTTGGCATTAGCTTACGTTATCTGATTTACCAAAGAGCTATTTATGCCCTGGAACTTTCTTAGGTTTTTACTGCCATTATTAAGAAGCTCAAGGCCTATTAGTGAAATGGCTGCAATTGCTGTAATTAGTGTGTATTTAAAGCTGACGAAAATGAAAGTAAAGTCTATCTCAAACGCCCGCTCAAAGCATATTGCCTACTGGGAAACTTTTCATTCTTTTAAAAACTATCCACTCATCCACCCACAAGACACATTATAGGCCTACATCTTGAATAACTAACTATTCAACAGATTTCTCATCTGAGAGATCGAATTGTGAAACGTAACACTAACTTAGTGCTACTTTGCATTTCGCATAACTTTGTCCCATCAGATAAAGCATTTTACACCAGTCACCAGTTGTCACCACATATTTTCCCTATATCACGCTTTCAACTCAGTTTCAATATGTTGACTTTGAAATAATTGACTAAAAAGATAAAAACATGGTGATTTTACTTAGTCAGCTCAGCAGCCCAATCCTGAGCCCAGATCTCCCTCGTACAAAGTGTGGTCTGTATCCTGCATGGGGCCTGTGTGTTTCCACCTCCTTTCTCAATGGCAGACCAGGGACTACAATGTAGATGTCTATTCCAGAAACCAGACTTCCATCATCCAGCAACTGATGTAAAAAACAGCACCAGTTTTCCAGTTCAAAAGGAAAAGATGGACCTGGATCCAGTAGCTACTCCTGATGGAGAATCGAACATGTGGCTCCTCTGAGCAATTCCTCGCAAACACACAAATCCAAATGCACAAAAACATAAAACTACCCTCCAAATAAACTATCAATTGTCAGAAATAAAACAATTTATATGAGACAGATTGATTTAATCCTACCTGGATTGCTGATCACTTAGTTTCACTGGAGGTCTCTCTGTGTGGTTCCTATCCTCCAAGTCTCACATGTGAACTTGTCCCTTAGCTCAGCATAAAGGCACCCTCCCCCATCCAATGATAAACTTCCCAAGGAACCTCCTTTACAGGTGTGAAGAAATTAGGATCAAGTTATCCTAAAATCCACAACGATGTCAATACAGTGTAGTGTTGATAAAAAGTCAAAGTAAGATTCTGCTTCAACCTCTTGGATAGGTGGATAGAGTGGGAGGGAGGAACTGACTGAAAGGGAAAGTGTAGGGTTTCACTAGGGGATGAGCTTGTACTGCTCTGGCTAGCTGCTCAGCTCACGGACATAAAGAACCATGACAGGCCTGGCCAATTATAGACCAACTTTCTGGTTATATTTGTGTCTGTTTTTTGTTTTTTTTACTGCTGCCGGGGCTGCGACCATCTGAAGTGTTGCTGCCCTCAGAGACAGGAGGCACACAGCTTCTCTTTCAGCCACTGCCTCTTCCCAACCCCTCCAAACCTCCAGCCATAACCCTGCCTCAGAGATAGCCACAACAGAGCTGCCCTAGCTGCCTGCAGAGGACCGTGGTGGGCTGGGTCTACTGTATCAGGGGACTTGCTGTATGATGGGGAAGGGTGTATTTGAGTCGGGGAAATGATTAGCAAGGAACACGTGTGCTTGAAGCTTTATCTTGTCTTGTGCTCCTCATGTCAGCTGACTCTGTAGTAGAACACCAGTTGTACATTCAGAAAAGGGCTAAATTATTTAAAACAATTTAAGAAAATCTCTGTTAACCACATTGAGAAGTAATGTTTACTAGATTGCGTGTTGTCAGCCATGTTCCCTGCAGGAGGGGGAAAGAAAGGGTAAGCAGTGGTCTTGTTCTCCAATGGTTTGGTTTTCTCTGTCCATAACTTTCCCTCTCTCTCACTGAAGTTGTCACCTATCCTGTCAGATTGTTGTGTTACAGCCTGAGTTTAAAATGTGGTTTTTGGTCACTGGCCTACACCCAATTCCAAATAATGTCAAAGTGTAATTATATATTTTTACACATTTTAACAAATATATTAACAATTAAAAGCTGAAATGTCTTGAGTAAATACAGTTGATGTCGGAAGTTTACATACACCTTGTCACGCCCTGACCGTAGAGAGCGTTTTTTGTCTCTATTTTGGTTTGGTCAGGGTGTGATTTGGGTGGGCATTCTATGTTCATTTTCTATGATTTTCTATTTCTATGTGTTTGGCCGGGTGTGGTTCTCAATCAGAGGCAGCTGTCTATCGTTGTCTCTGATTGAGAACCATACTTAGGTTGCCTTTTCCCACCTGTCTGTGTGGGTAGTTGTCTATGTGAGGTTGCATGTCTGCACTCAGTGTTTATAGCGTTCACGGTCGTTTGTTATTTTGTGTAGTTTGTTCAGTGTTATTTCTTCATTAAAAGAAGATGGATTATCATCACGCTGCGCCTTGGTCTCCTCTCTACGACGTTCGTGACACACCTGAGCCAAATACATTTAAACTCAGTTTTTCACAATTCCTGACATTTAATCCTCGTAAAAATTCCCTGTTTTAGGTCAGTAAGATCACCACTTTATTTTAAGAATGTGAAATGTCAGAATAATAGTAGAGAGAGATTTACTTCAGCTTTTATTTCTTTCATCACTTTCCCAGTGGGTCAGAAGTTCACATACACTCACTTAGTATTTGGTAGCATTGCCTTTAAATTGTTTGAGGAGTCATCTGACTCCCAATAGTCGTAGGTTAATTTCCCGCAGGGTTCACATATACATAAAAAATGATATGTATTCACTGTCAGAATCCAGCATGACTCAAAGCAGGAAGTTGTGTGTTAGACGGCTCTTGTTGTCTTCTATATCCTGATTTGGAGTTCATGGGGCAAGTCTGTCAATTAAACTTGCCTAATACGACTCACTTGATCAGAAGTTTTAAAACAATGTTGAATGGCTGTGATGTGGTTTTGCATGTGTTTTCTCATTGTCAGTTCACTTTGACATACCTGCAAAAACAATTGACCTTAAAATCTCAAAAATGTTTTGGGAGACTTTCCTTTTCTCTATGATGAACTACCTGATTTAGCCAAGGGTCAACATACATTACCTAAATGAATTCCATAACTGCTGTCTGGAATGTCTAAATCTAGAATTAGGGAATAATGGATAATCTCAAGGCTTTGATGTCTAGAGTAGCATCCTCTGTTCCGATTGGCAGAACGTAGACCTTTTCATGTGAGTGTTCTTCAGTCATTCTTTCAGAGTGGAAGAAGGGGAATCTGGAGATTCACTTGTTGCAGTGAGGGATAGGGTTTGTTCCTTTGCCCAACCCACACAGAGCTGTAATGCATTTTGATAGGAGGAAAAACACTGCCTAAAGCAACTAGCTCTCACACTCTCATGTCAGAATTAGACATTCATCCATGTTTCTCAAAACTCTGAATTTGTAAGGTTCGAGTTAAATTTAGGGATTAACTCATAAATCTTAAGGCTAGGCATTAACTCTGAATGCAAGTGTTAAGGTTTGAGATAGAAAGTTGTTTTTTTAGCCTATCGCTGGACTGGAACTTGCTAACTTTGGAATCAGAGGCAGATGCTTAAGCCCATCCACCAGCCCCATCTATAATTCCTGAAACCTACTTGAAGGTAACAGCGCTCGCTGTCCTCAGACATGGATGGACATTGAATACTGACTTGTATCACGGGTTGACCTGGCTGGCTTTAAGACTCTGAAAGATTTCACTTATGCATTCTTCCAGTGGTGTGTATTCATGGATGACAAAGGAAGCCAGACTTCCCCCAAAAAATTGACAAAAAAAAAAAGAAAAACAGTTCTAAAGAAAATGCATCTTTCGTCTCTGTTCCGTCATTTTCCTTCAATTCGCAAGAGGCTGAATGTATCTCTTTTTTTTCCTCTTTTTTTTCTCCCCTTTTCTCCCCAATTTTCGTGGTATCCAATCCCTAGTAATTACTATCTTGTCTCATCGCTACAACTCCCGTACGGGCTCGGGAGAGACGAAGGTCGAAAGCCATGCGTCCTCCGAAGCACAACCCAACCAAGCCGCACTGCTTCTTAACACAGCGCCTCCAACCCGGAAGCCAGCCGCACCAATGTGTCGGAGGAAACACCGTGCACCCGCCCCCCACGGTTAGCGCGCACTGTGCCCGGCCCGCCACAGGAGTCGCTGGAGCGCGATGAGACAAGGATATCCCTACCGGCCAAACCCTCCCTAACCCGGACGACGCTAAGCCAATTGTGCGTCGCCCCACGGACCTCCCGGTCGCGGCCGGCTGCGACAGAGCCTGTGCTGAATGTATATCACTGGAGGAAGCATTCGGGCGAGCGTAGCAGCACACCTCTGCCTCTGTATATGTCGGACATCTGTTTGATGCTGTCTGGTCCAAAAGAGTATGACATTGTTTCCGCCCCATAGCATTGAATGCAAGGGAAGCCAGCGGGCATTTGGCCTCCCTTGATAAAAAAACACAGATAAAATAATAGCCAATCAGTGTGGAGATAAACTGAGTGAGCTCAACTTTGAATGGTCCTGGCGCACCAAAAAAGTGTCAAGGGATGCCAATTTGGATTTGACATCCCTCCTATCAAATCACATTGAGTGCATACTTCATTGACAGAAACAACTTGAATTGTTGCATCTCGTTGTGTTATTGTGCACCGGTGGCTAGCTAGCTTAAATTGGCAATTTCCCCTAATTAGCGATGGGTAGAGATACGGATTTGGACGTGTAGTTTTACTTAATTCTCCTTGCTGGCCTGTGATTATAATGGCCATTCATTCATTGTTGTGCCTCTGGCCTGAGAGGATGGCAGTTCAATATGCAGCTAGATGTAGAAGGCTAATGTAACTAACGTAACTAGTTAACGTTGCCCATGAATGGAAGTTAGGCTAGCGAGCAAGCATTTTTGCCAGGTACAGTACCCTAGGACAACAAAAACTAAAAGTGTGTAACTGAGTGATAGTAACAGAGTGGTAGACCGTTTCGTCAACATGAAAGAGAGGAGGATGGCATTGTCATTTCTCTACAAGTAGGGTGAGTCAACATGTTTTTGTACTTGTGCACGCGCACACACACACACACACACACACAGAAATCAGTTTCATGGACAGCTACATCATATTCAGCTTACGTTGATTGGACTAAATTGTTTTATTTTAATTGTCACAGTATTAGACTAAGCATAGTTGATTTGATGATGTTGAAATGTTGAAGTTGAAATGGGGCTGGAACAGCTCCTGTTTTCTTTGCGACTTGTGGTAACTCTCCGTGGTTCTAAATCAATAGTTTATTATGTCGGAAACATGAACTCCCTTGACCATGCTGCAGTTCATGTAACTGGTTGTTACATGCAATATGATTAGTAGATTTCCCCAGACAGAGGTTGCTCTCCGGGTTTGTGATGAAACAAAGGTGTGGTTGAATTTTTTCTTCCATTGTGTCTTCTTATTGCCTCATCCTTAGGCCTGTGTGTCACGGTCGCAGGGCATATGAACTAACAGGTTATAGAGCAAACAACACAATGATCACAACGCATAGGCTTCCCCTGTGTTTTTACCCACGCACCACTACTGCATTCTTCTGAGATGACATTACACTACGGGAAGTAGCTAAGGCGAAGAAAGATGAGAATATTAACTGAAGGACTAAACACACAGTACCCAATCTATGGGGTGGCTGATTCAGAAAAGACATGAAAATGGCATATTTCAAATGTCATGAACTTTATTTGCTGTTGTCAATGTAAACATCCGATTACTGTTGCGTGTTACTACTCAATGCCATTGTTTGGTGTAGATGGAGCTGTTTCGGTGGTCATAGATGAAACCAATGTATCGGTCTGATCCAAAATATGAGATTGAATAGCAAATGTCAGAATATCTACGATGGTTAAATGTCACTATTTTTTACATATTCTAATGGTACCATGTTGGCATGCAAACATTTTTATTACAGTCATCTTTCTACAAAATAATTAATACATATGGTTCATAACATACTTCTATATTTATCCTGTTTTATATATTATACATACTGCCTGCCAAGGTACTTGGCAAATGTAACTGGCTTGTTGCTATGAATACCAGATGCTGTGTGTGTCACGACTTCCACCGAAGGTGGCTCCTCTTCCTGTTCGGGCGGCGCTCGGCGGTCGTCGTCACCGGTCTACTAGCTGCCACCGATTCCCTTTTCTTTTTCTGTTGGTAATGTCTGTATTGTTTTCACCTGTTTCTTGTTTGGGGGTTGTTTCAGGGCTATTTAAGCCTTTTATGCCTGCCTGCTTTTGTGCGTGCTTGTTTCTTTGTCTTTGTTTGTGTCACTATTGCCTTAAGCTTCACGGTCGTTTTTTTATTGTTTGTTGTTTTTGTCGGCGTCATCCTAAATAAAAGGAGTATGTACGCTCAACACGCTGCGCTTTGGTCTAGTTCTTTCGACGGCCATGACAGTGTGAAGTAAGATGCAGGGGTTTTTCTATAGTAATTTCCAGGTGATAAGCACAAATAAACACACGGTTTAACACTGTCAAGTCTGTTTTCACGACTTCCTGGGCTGGTCAAAAGGAGTCAGGGGTTAAGAGGTCAAAGATCCTGGGTCAGCGGTCAAAGGACAGCATCCTGGAGGTTGCTCACTGCCTCCTCCTGAGGGCCTTTCCGGACACTTCCAGCGGGTTCTCCAGTGATTCCGGCCTGACGTTCTTCCTGGAAGCCTTCTCCAGCATGTGACTGGCCTCCTTCAGGGCTTTCTCTGTCCTCCGAGCTTTCTCTGTCTTCTCTACCCTCAGGGCTTTTCCCTGCTGGAACGCTTGGGTCAGCTTGGCCTCTTCCCCAAGTAATCCTCCTGTTGACATGTTAGATTTGCTCTGATCCTCTTCGAGGCACTCTGCCCTCCTCAGACGCAGCCTCTTTTTGCCGGTCTCCTGCTGGAACGGGCCGGCCGCTTGGCATACGCTCTCCTCACCATGTGGTGCTAGCGCCTGCTGGGCCTGAGCTTTGGCACTGATGGGAAAAGAGGCAGAGGGAGAGACTGGTTTGCTTCTAGGAGGAGGATGGAGGTCTTTAATGGTAGAGCCAATATCTTCTGAGGGCCTGCCTCCTGTGTATCTCTGGATTGGGTTGGCATGAGCAAGCTCCGCTCTCAGAACCTTCTGCTGCCGCTGGACTCTGGGTGCTGTTTTAGTCAGGGGCAGGGGACGTGGGGCTGGGGTGGAGACACACTCTGCCGCACCCTTAACCAGTTCTGGTCTCTCTCCTCTCACCCCACAGGCCTTCACCTTCCTGTGGCAGGGTTGGTCCCCCACCGTAGTGTCCAGTTTGCTGGAAGCAGCCTTGGCCTCCAGCCCAATCCTCTTCATCTTCTGTCTCTGGGCCTTCTGTATCTCTCTGGGCAGCTCCAGAGGGGCCAGCTTCAGAGGCCGCCGCTGGGGCAGGTTCTCCCCCTCGCTTGCTCTGGACGGGCCAGGCAGGGAAGACCTGGACAGGAAGGAAGGAAGGAAGTTAGGAAGGAAGGATGGAAGGAAGGAATGAAGGAAGGAACAAATGAACAATTGCGTTAATGTTTTTTTTTTTTTACAAATGTAAAGTAGATGTATAGCTGCCTCAGCCAAGTGAGCCAACAGTACACAATACATACCTGACTAGGGGCGAGGAGTCTCTCTGGGTGGCAGGGCCCTCTTGGCCGAGCGTTGGCAGCATGGCAGAGCCAGTCTTAAGCGGACCCACCATCACCACCTCCTCTTCCCCTCCCTGTGTGGCTGACAAATGGAGTTTAGGTGTTTTGGAATTACATACATTTTTAGACGCTAGCCGGTGGTTCTGGCCGGTGAGATTCATCATGGTATTTCTAGCCTGAGAGGTCAGCAGGTCTTCTGGTCGGGGCAAGACCTGTGACAAAACACACATCGCTCACAAATTAATATTACTCACTCGCTTACATTACATGAATATTTAACATTGCCAGGCAACACTGAAAAGCCAACAGATGAAATTATAGCATAGTATTGAATACTTATAAAGTAGACCCATCAATTTTATAGTCCCGTACCCCTTCAAACATTCAACCTCCAGCTGCGTAGCCCCTCTAGCACCAGGGCACTCTCAAATGTTGTTTTTTGCCATCATTGTAAGCCTGTAAACAACACACTGTACAATAGATTTATTAAACATAAGAATGAGTGTGTGTTTTTGTCACATCCCGGCTCGTGGGAGTGACAAAGATCTCTTATAGAAACAGGGCACAAATAATAATAATCAATAATTTTTCTCTTTATTTAACCATCTTACATATAAAACCTTATATGTATGAAAATTGTGAATAACTAACCACAGGTTAATGAGAAGGGTGTGCTTGAAAGGATGCACATAACTCTGCAATGTTGAGTTGCATTGGAGAGAGTCTCAGTCCTAAATAATTTTCCACACACAGTCTGTGTCTGTATTTAGTTTCATGCTAGTGAGGGCCGAGAATCTACTCTCACATAGGTATGTGGTTGCAAAGGACATCAGTGTCTTAACAGCACAATTTGCCAATTTCCCATTTGTCCTTGTTAATGCAGACAGAGAAGAGCTCCAACTTCTTAATCATAGCCTCAATTTTCCGCACATGGAGTATAGTTGCAGAGAGTCCCTGTAATCCTAGATTCAGATCATTCAGGTGAGAAAAAGCATCACCCAGATTGGCCAGTCATGTGAGAAACTCGTCATCATGCACGCGGTCAGACAAGTGAAAATTATGGTCAGTTAAGGAAACTTTAAGCATGTCTCTCAATTTAAAAAAATTTGACAATACTTTGCCCCGTGATAACCAGCGCACTTCTGTATGTAAAACACACGAGAGTTCAGGGGCCTTGCTTTAACAAAGTTAACAACAATTTTCACTGTAGTGTCCAAAACGTCTTTCAAGCTGGCAGGCATTCCCTTGGCAGCAAGAGCCTCTCGGTGGATGCTGCAGTGTACCCAAGTGGCGTCGGGAGCAACTGCTTGCATGCCACTCCACTGTGTCTCCCTGTCATGGCTTTTACGCCATCAGTACAGATACAAACATGAGCAGCAGCTACGTTTGGACTGTTAATGGAATTCCCACGAGAGTGTAATGGTTAATGTGATTGGATGTTAATTATTTGACTAGGCTACCTGTATTTGACATTGTGTTGTTATTTCGCTGAACACTAGATAGTTAAATTTTATTTTGGGCAGTGAAACGAGGCTACTCAGGCAAGAAAAAAACATCACTCAAATGTATAGCCCCGTAAAAATATATTCATAAATTGAAAATGTGAAGAAGAAAAGTGGAAAAAAAAATATATTAATAATAATTATGTTTTTTTTTATTTTTTTTAACGTGAATAACATTTTGATTTGGCGTACCCCCGACGCCATTATGCGTACCCCTTGGTACTCCCAGGTGTTCCCAGTTTGGGAATACCTGCGTTAGAGGTATTGTCATACTGTCTGCTTTGTATACTCGTTGTAAATGTCTTGAGTCCAACATTCCACTGCAGATTTCCACAAAGATAACCAATTTAACGCTTCAACTCATTCAAAACCATTGGCATAGGAATGAAACATTCAAAATGGAATGATTGTTCAATAAAAAAACCTTGATATCAATAATGAGACCTCAATATTCGCATTAGTTTTATGTGGAAAATGTGATATTCTTAGTTATTTTCTCATAAAGACTGTTAAAGTATAGCTCATGAATAATTTGTATAAAATGAAACAAATTAATCAGAATAGCCATCTCCTGAAGATAGTAGTTAATCTAAACCTAGAATATAACTGAATATCACAGGAACTGATGCAAACATTTTACACATTTAACTAATCATTTCTGCCTCTTCCAAATAGTGTCATTCACTCCTGAGAAGGTTATAGACCGCATACAACATGCAATGCCTGATCATTTCACTGCATGTGTATACTAATAAGCATCATACAATGCGTCCTACTGCCAATAAACACTGAGTGTACAAAACATTATATACACTGAGCTCTTTCCATGACATAGACTGACCAGGTGAATCCAGGTGAAAGCTATGACCGCTTATTGATGTCGCTTGTTAAATCCACTTCAATCAGAGTAGATGAAGGGGAGGAGACAGGTTAAAGAAGGATTTTCAAGCTTTGAGACAATTGAAACATGGATTGTGTGTGTGTGCCATCCAGAGGGTGAATGGGCAAGACAAAAGATTTAAGTGTCTTTGAAATGGGTATAGTAGTAGGTGCCAGGCGCAACGGTTGTGTCAAGAACTGCAACGCTGATGGGTTTTCCACGCTCAACAGTTTCCCGTGTGTATCAAGAATGGTCCCCCAGCCAAAGGTCATCCAGCCAACTTGACACAACTGTGGGAAGCATTTGAATCAACATGGGCCAGCATCCCTGTGGAACACTTTCAACACCTTGTAGAGTCTATGCCCCGATGAACTGAGGCTGTTCAGAGTGCAAAAGGGGGGAGTGCCTCAATATTAGGAAGGAGGTTCTAATGTTTGGTATACTCAGTGTATATGTATAATCCCAATAAGACACAGCTAGGAAGATGGTTCTAATGTTTGGTATACTCAGTGTATATGTATAATCCCAATAAGACACAAAGATGGTTCTAATGTTTGGTATACTCAGTGTATATGTATAATCCCAATAAGACACAGCTAGGAAGATGGTTCTAATGTTTGGTATACTCAGTGTATATGTGTAATCCCAATAAGACACAGCTAGGAAGATGGTTCTAATGTTTGGTATACTCAGTGTATATGTATAATCCCAATAAAACACAACTAGGAAGATGGTTCTAATGTTTGGTATACTCAGTGTATATGTATAATCCCAATAAGACACAGCTAGGAAGATGGTTCTAATGTTTGGTATACTCAGTGTATATGTATAATCCCAATAAGACACAA
This sequence comes from Salvelinus fontinalis, assembly GCF_029448725.1. NCBI lineage: Eukaryota > Metazoa > Chordata > Actinopteri > Salmoniformes > Salmonidae > Salvelinus > Salvelinus fontinalis. The sequence continues at coordinate 20,750,539 of NC_074686.1, forward strand.
CTAGGAAGGAGGAAGTGATGATGATATACATCTATAATACTCACAGGTTTGACAAATTCCTCTAGGTTGAATTGTTGCCGAATCCTTTCTTCCCTGAGAGTCCAGGAGGAAAGGCTGTTGTTGTTTTCACTTTGCGTGCTATGTCCAGCACTGGGCTGAAAGCAGGCGTTGGGATAACACTACAGTAAAAGGCAGGGCAGGCAGGTAGGCTTTAGTTGCTTGCTGACTGGCTACAAGATCATTAGGAGGATTAGGGTCAGCGGACAGCAGGGTCATCTGTAATGATCCCAAATCCAGCTCAGGGACACCTGGAGAGAACCATGAAGGTAGTGGTTTAATACAGAGTCAGGGTGATGGTACTAGACAGCAGCTTGCAATCCAGCCTGGGGACTGGTACTGGTTTGATTGTTGATAACAGTTAGTCAACATGTAGCAGACCGGGGTAGTGTGCCAATGGCTCCTCATGCAGGGTAGTTTATCAAGTGCAGTTTTCACTCTTTAATAACATATTGATTAAAGACTTTTGATTAGTACAAGACATGAGATCTTATGGCATTTTGTTCAAATCAAATTCATTTAGGAGTGAATCATAATGAATGGGGACTGTTAGTGTGGTGTTATCACCACTAGATGTTGCCAGAGGCTACTGAAGTCGATCTGAATTGTGTATCTCTCTGTGATTTATCTCACTGCATCACTGGATAGAAGTGTAGTCGTGATTCCAGACATATGGGTTTGGAGAACTTCAGAGGAAGCTCGGGACGTGTGCGTGATGTAGTCTGTCAGTATATAAAATATCCTAGCGCTTGATTCAATCTGTATCGTTATAGTGCAAAAAAAATGTAAAGGTCATTTCCCATTAAGTCGACATATGCAGAGCTTACCATGAATACAGTCTCTGCTAACACGGGAACATTGCCTTTACGTATCAATCATGCTGTAACGCAGAACTTCAGTGCAACGGATTGAATCGAGAATGAATTTCTATATAAACTGATAGAGGAAGATGAGTATTTTCTCTGACAGCAGGCTACAGTGTATTGTGTGTGTGCCACTATGCATGGAAGTAATTTTTATTTTCCTCCAGTTTACCTATATGTTACTTTTATTAATTGTCAACAAGGGGGTGTAGATCTTTGCAGGGGCGTGGTCCTGGGTGGGTGTAGACCCACACACTCGGGAGCAAGGCCCACCCAATCAGATTGGGCAAAAAATACATGTATGCTCTACTTGTCAGTGTTCCATACGGGGCAAGATTTGTCTTTTTACCTGTGCACAGCACTTGACTTGGGCAGGAGCTCACAAGAACTGAGTACCGGCACCTAAAATGTTTCTGCATCTCTTACAGAATATTTGCTAAAAAGTATTGAGCATTTCCTGCATCTAAATATAAAAGGTGCCGGCACCTCTGTCAGTCCAAGTCAAGCCCTGGCCTGAACATGCATACACCATCAGATAGAATTCATATTAAGCAGCAGGGAGGGGGTAGAAAACTAAAGGGATATACACTCAGTATACCAAACATTAGGAACACCTTCCTAATATTGAGTTGTACCCCCCACCCCTTTTAGCCCACAGAACAGCCTCAATTCATCAGGGCCTCAAGCGTTCCACAGGGATCCTGGCCCATGTTGACTCCAATGCTTCCCACAGTCGTGTCAAGTTGTCTGGATGTCCTTTGGGTGGTGGACCATTCTTGATACACACGAGAAACTGTTGAGCGTGAAAAACCCATCAGCGTTGCAGTTCTTGACACAAACTGATGCGCCTCACACCTATTACCATACCCCATTCAAAGGCACTTACATTTGTTGTGTTGCCCATTCACCCTCTGAATGGCAGACATACACAATCCAAGTCTCAATTGTCTCAAGGCTTAAAAATCCTTCTTTAACCTGTCTCCTTCCCTTCATCTACACTGATTGAAGGGGTATCAATATGGAATAATAGCTTTCACCTGGATCCACCTGGTCAGTCTTTGTCATGGAAAGAGCAAGTGTTCTTAATGTTTGTATACTCAGTAATAAAAGTAGTTATAATAATACATTTTATTTATCAGATGTCTTTCAGGACACTCAAGGATGTCTTACATAAAATATAGTGCTGTACATTATATCTATTTAATTTAGGCCTATGTAAATGAATTTGAATTATGCTTCATTATTTACCGTGAAAAAACCCCAATAAAAACAAAATCATCAATACTCATCAATTCCATCCAATTCCAATTCCAATTCCAAAATAATGGTCAGGTTGTGGCACGTGTCACTTCGCTCTGATACCATGTGCAGTAAACCGTAGCTATCGCTGTGTAGACTAGATTACACTTTGTAGGCTACTCACCATTAGCTAACTAGTGAGCGGTGAGCTAAGTGGAAAATCATTTTTTCAAGAGACACTGTATAGAGGATGCTGGAGCATTTGCCAAGTTATTTGATATCGGTGATTTCGCCATGAAGGACCTCCAGTCCCCCTCTATCAATCACTGATTGCGTTGATCTAATCGAGGGCCTTAAAGACAGTTTCAGTACATTCAGATTCAATGATCACCACTACATTTTTATTCAACACTTTTAGAAATCATGAAACGCGCTTCTCCACTTCGACCATCAGTCCAGTGAAATTAATAAAGTTATTTCAATTTATGCTCCGATGTGCCTCACAACTAATAGGCTACAACAATTGACCTCTGACCAGTCTTATCATATACATTACCGGTCAAAAGTTTTAGAACACCTGCTCAATCAAGGGTTTTCTTTATTTTTACTATTTTCTACATTGCAGAATAATAGTGAATACATCAAAACTATGAAATAACACATATGGAATCATGTAGTTACCAAAAAAGTGTTAAACATATCAAAATATATTTGAGATTTGAGATTCTTCAAATAGCCACCATTTGCCTTGACAGCATTGCACACTCTTGGCATTCTCTCAACCAGCTTCACCTGGAATTATTTTCTAACAGTCTTGAAGGAGTTCCCACATGCTGAGCACTTGTTGGCTGCTTTTCCTTCACTCTGCGGTCCGACTCATCCCAAACCATCTCAGTTTGGTTGAGGTCGGGGGATTGTGGAGGACAGGTCATCTGATGCAGCACTCCATCACTCTTCTTCTCAGTAAAATTGCCCTTACACAGCCTGGAGGTGTGTTGGGTCATTGTCCTGTTGAAAAACAAATGACAGTCCCACTAAGCCCAAACCAGATGGGATGGCGTATCGCTGCAGAATGCTGTGGTAGCCATGCTGGTTAAGTGTGCCTTGAATTCTAAATAAATCACTGAGTGTCACCAGCAAAACACCCCCACACCATAATATCTCCTCCTCCATGCTTTACGGTGGGAACCACACATGCAGAGATCATCCGTTCACACACACCGCGTCACACAAAGACGGCGGTTGAACCAAAAATCTTACATTTGGACTCCAGACCAAAGGACAGATTTCCACCGGTCTAATGTCCATTGCTCGTGTTTCTTGGCCCAAGCAAGTCTCTTCTTATTGGTGTCCTTTAGTAGTGGTTTATTTGCTGCAATTCGACCATGAAGGCCTGATTCACGCAGTCTCCTCTAAACAGTTGATGTTGAGATGTGTCTTGAACTCTGTGAAGCATTTATTTGGGCTGAAATTTCTGAGGCTGGTAACTCTAATGAACGTATCCTCTGCAGCAGAGGTAACTCTGGGTCTCCTTTACTGTGGCGGTCCTCATGAGCGACAGTTTCATCATAACGCTTGATGGTTTTTGTGACTGCGCAAATTTCTTGAAATTTTCTGAATTGACTGAACATGTCTTAAAGTAATGATGGACTATTGTTTCTCTTTGCTTATTTGAGCTGTTCTTGCCATAATATGGACTTGGTCTTTTACCAAATAGGGCTGTCTTCTGTATACCATGTCACAACCCCCTACCTTGTCACAACACAACTTATTGGCTCAAACGCATTAAGAAGGAAAGAAATTCCACAAATGAACTTTTAACAAGGCACACCTGTTAATTGAAACGCATTCCAGGTGACTACCTCATGAAGCTGGTTGAGAGAATGCCAAGAGTGGGCAAAGCTGTCATCAAGACAAAGGGAAAGGGGGATACCTAGTCAGTTGTACAACTGGATGCCTTCAACTGAAATGTGTATTCCGCATTAAACCCAACCCCTCTGAATCAGAGAGGTGCGGGGGGGCTGCCTTAATCGACATCCACGCCTTCGGCACCCGGGGAACAGTGGAAGGGTGGTTTTTTGAAGAATCTCAAATATAAAATATATTTAGATTTGTTTAACACTTTTTTTTGATTACTAAATGATTACATATGTGTTATTTCATAGTTTTGATGTCTTCACTATTCTACAATGTAGAAAATAGTAAAAATTAAGAAAAACCCTTGAACGAGTAGGTGTTCTAAAACTTTTGTCCGGTAGAATAGCCTAGCTGGAGAGTTTTGGAAATAGATCTTTGCCCTGTGCTTCTCCACCCATTTGCTATAGTTAGGCCCTATAAACTATTGTTCATTGCAGTCGATTTTCATTTTGACTCATAAAGTGATCTCGACCAAGAAAAGGTTGGTGACGCGGTTCTAGTCTTTATAGGCTACAGCTGCCTATTGTGATTATTACTGTTATATCAGAGCATTATGTTCTAGTCTCATAATCTATTCATTATAGGCCTATGGGGTATTATGTGTAGATCTATGTGAGTTGCATGTTAAATGCAAAATTTGTAAAATTTGATTTACATACTGTCGGCCTACATGACTATTTGGTCTGTATTGCGAAGTCACACGTTAGTTGTGTGTGTGATCAATTACAGTAGGGTATAGAGTAGGCTTTTATGGTAATTTAATGAGTGCCCACATTTTGTCCCACCAAGATTTTTGCTGGCCCTGCCATCATTGTATGTCTGCCTACGCCACAGATTTTTGCTGGCCCTGCCATCATTGTATGTCTGTCTACGCCACAGATTTTTGCTGGCCCTGCCATCATTGTATGTCTGCCTACGCCACAGATTTTTGTTTTCGTGAATTTTCACATTCCGGTGGTTTTCTGCCAGCTGGTTTTCTTTGAGGCAGTTTTGCTCCCAAACCTTGTCATTCATGCGCCACACACATCTTCCACCTTCCCTGTTAGTCATTCCTGTATTCACTAATTTCCCAAATAATCCTACTTAAATTAATATTTGTCTCTGTTGCACCATGAGCACCTGCTTGCTGGTATATAAAAAACCCTCCTCCATCCAGAGGAAACGTGGCTCTGCTTAGATGATCATTTGAGCTGTGGTGAAATGACAGGCTTGATGTTGAACAGAGAGCATCACCACCGCCCCACCAGGCTTTGAACAGAGGGCCACGATGCAATGCCACTCCAACGCCCCTCCACCCAGGCTGTTGTGATTGTCCTCCTCCATCCATAACGTCCGTGGCTCTGGCAGTGTAATTATCATGGTGTGGGATGAGGAGGAAGACACAATAAGAACAGGGGCTGGATAAATAGGACTGCAGTGATCACCACGCTCTGCACTGCAGAGATCCCACCTGCTGAAAAAGGGCATGGGAACATCCAGGGGTAGAACACAGGCCTCTTTCTTGAGCACTGCTCATTTCTCTGTCTGTCAGCGTCCTCTTTCCGGCACCCCCTCCTGCATCTCAATGCCTAGACTTTGGCTTAGCAGGCTAATGTGCTCTTCTGGGAGACCTGGGTTTGAACCCCTTCTGTAAACACTACACACATAAGCACACACACACACACACACACACACACACACACACAGAGAGCACAGTATACATTCATACGTATCTTCCCCAGACATTGACAGCTACTTCCGGATATAGACCTATAGTGCAATTTACAGCCTATGTCTGTATTTCCCCGTCATTACACACACCTTCACTGAGGCAGGACGAGTTCTCAGTCTGTCTCTGTGGGTCATTTACATTTCACACCACGCTTGGGGAACTTTGCTGCTGATTTCTTTCCGTGTAATAAGGTGACTTTCTCAATACTTTTCCACCCATCTCCTCTGCACCCAGACGTTGTATTAGACAAGTATGGGCCTCCTGTGGCATTTCAGCACAACAGTTAATCTCTTTAGTGTTTGGTGTGAATTAAAATCAATTCGATAGTTGTCTTGTGCTTTAATTACGAGCACACATGGGTTTATTCCAGTTTCTCTTTATAATCACAGAAAGGATAGAGAGGAACGGAGGCTTAAGTCAGTGAGTAAGATCCTCACTCACATTTTTATCCAGTCGAAATCAGATTCCTCTAGGTCATTCTGAATCTTACTTGGCTCAAAGTGTCTTGTATTTTGATCAGTGTAGACGTCTGGGGTCAATCTCTCTGGGCTAGAGATGTTCTAACTCTCTTCACATCTCCATTTGCCAACACTAAAATTACTTTTTAAGCCCCACTATCTATCTGGAAGCCTTAAATAAATATATGAGCTTCAGTTTGTTTTTGAGCTTCAAATGAGATACCGATCCTATCTCTGCTGGAGGGTGATTTTTTTAAATAAATGCACAAGATGAATTAATTAATAACTTCTTCTTGGAGTAAAATGTAATTGCCCCAACAGGCAAGGTTGTGAACTCAAGTATTTTAACTAACGTGTCTTGTTAAGGAATTAATTTGGAAATGTATGAGTTTGTAGACTGGTTCCTGTATAGTCTTGATACAGTGTAGTCTGTTATGGGGTGAATAGTAAATACTGTACCTTGGCTATATCAGTGGGATGTGGCCACAGTGTTGGTAATTGACATACAGTATACAGCAGTGTTGTAGTAGTGGTATGGTGGGGTTACAGTAGTGGTGGGTTTAGAGTAGTGTTGTGTTGGGTTTAGAGTGGTGGTGGGGTGGGGTGGGGTGGGGTTAGAGTAGTGGTGGGGTTAGAGTGGTGGTGGGGTGGTGTTAGAGTGGTGGTGGGGTGGGGTTCGAGTAGTGTGGGGTGGGGTTAGAGTAGTGGTGGGGTGGGGTTAGAGTGGTGGTGGGGTGGGGTTAGAGTGGTGGTGGTGTGGGGTTAGAGTGGTGGTGGGGTTAGAGTAGTGTTGGGTGGGGTTAGAGTGGTGGTGGGGTGGGGTTAGAGTAGTGGTGGGGTGGGGTTAGAGTGGTGGTGTGGTGGGGTTAGAGTGGTGGTGGGGTGGGATTAGAGTAGTGGTGTGGTGGGGTTAGAGTAGTGGTGGGGTGGGGTTAGAGTGGTGGGGGGGTGGGGTTAGAGTGGTGGTGGGGTGGGGTTAGAGTGGCGGTAGGGTTGGGTTAGAGTAGTGGTGGGGTGGGGAGGTGTGGGGTTAGAGTTGTGGTGGGGTGGGGTGAGAGTGGTGGTGGGGTTAGAGTGGCGGTGGGGTGGGGTTAGGGTAGTGGTGTGGTGGGGTGGGGTTAGGGTAGTGGTGTGGTGGGGTGGGTGGGGTTAGAGTAGTGGTGGGGTGGGGTTTAAGTAGTGGTGGGGTTGGGTTAGAGTGGTGGTGGGGTGGGGTTAGGTTAGAGTGGCGGTGTTGCGGGTTTAGAGTGGTGGTGGGGTGGGGTTAGAGTGATGGTGGGGTGGTGGGGTTAGAGTGGTGGTGGAGTGGGGTTAGAGTAGTGGTGGGGTGGGGTTAAAGTAGTGGTGGGGTTGGGTTAGAGTGGTGGTGGGGTGGGGTTGGGTTAGAGTGGCGGTGTTGTGGGGTTAGAGTGGTGGTGGGGTGGGGTTAGAGTGGTGGTGGGGTGGGGTTAGCGTGGTGGTGGGGTGGTGGAGTGGGGTTAAGGTAGTGGTGGGGTGGGGTTAGAGTAGTGGTGGGGTGAGGTTAGATTAGTGGTGGGGTGGGGTTAGAGTTGTGGTGGGGTGGGGTTCGAGTAGTGGTGGAGTGAGGTTAGATTAGTGGTGGGGTGGGGTTAGAGTGGTGGTGGGGTGGGGTTAGAGTGGTGGTGGGGTCGGGTTAGAGTAGTGGTGGGTGGGGTTAGAGTGGTGGTGGGTGGGGTTAGAGTGGTGGTGGGGTGGGGTTAAAGTGGTGGTGGGGTGGGGTTAGAGTGCTGGTGAGGTGGGGTTAGAGTGGTGGTGGGGTGAGGTTAGAGTAGTGGTGGGGTGGGGTGGGTTTAGAGTAGTGGTGGGGTGGGGTTAGAGTAGTGATTGGGTGGGGTTAGAGTGGGGGTGGGGTGGGGTGATGTTAGAGTGGTGGTGGAGTGGGGTTGGAGTGGTGGTGGGGTGGGGTTAGAGTAGTGGTGGGTGGGGTTAGAGTGGTGGTGGGGTGGGGTTAGAGTGGTGGTGGGGTGGGGTTAGAGTGGCGGTGGTGTGGGGTTAGAGTGGTGGTGGGGTGGGGTTAGAGTGGTGGTGGGGTTAGAGTAGTGATGGAGTGGGGTTAGATTAGTGAGGGGGTTAGAGTGGTGGTGTGGTGGTGGGGTTATATTAGTGGTGGAGTGTGGTTAGATTAGTGGTGGGGTGGGGTTAGAGTGGTGTTGTGGTGGTGGAGTGGGGTTAGGGTAGCGGTGTGGTAGGGTTAGAGTAGTGGTGGGGTGGGGTTAGAGTGTGGTGGGGTTAGAGTGGTGCTTGAGTGGGGTTTGTTTAGTGATGGGGTAGGGTTAGAGTGGGGGGTGGGGTGGGGTTAGAGTGGTGGTGGGGTGGGGTTAGCGTGGTGCTTGAGTGGGGTTTGTTTGGTGATGGGGTGGGGTTAGAGTAGTGGTGGGTGGGGTTAGAGTGGTGGTGGGGTGGGGTTAGCGTGGTGGTGGGGTGGTGGAGTGGGGTTAGGGTAGTGGTGGGGTGGGGTTAGAGTAGTGGTGGGGTGGGGTTAGATTAGTGGTGGGGTGGGGTTAGAGTTGTGGTGGGGTGGGGTTCGAGTAGTGGTGGAGTGAGGTTAGATTAGTGGTGGGGTGGGGTTAGAGTGGTGGTGGGGTGGGGTTAGCGTGGTGGTGCGGTCGGGTTAGAGTAGTGGTGGGTGGGGTTAGAGTGGTGGTGGGGTGGGGTTAGAGTGGTGGTGGGGTGGGGTTAGAGTGGTGGTGGGGTGGGGTTAGAGTGCTGGTGAGGTGGGGTTAGAGTGGTGGTGGGGTGAGGTTAGAGTAGTGGTGGGGTGGGGTGGGTTTAGAGTAGTGGTGGGGTGGGGTTAGAGTAGTGATTGGGTGGGGTTAGAGTGGGGGTGGGGTGGGGTGATGTTAGAGTGGTGGTGGAGTGGGGTTGGAGTGGTGGTGGGGTGGGGTTAGAGTAGTGGTGGGTGGGGTTAGAGTGGTGGTGGGGTGGGGTTAGAGTGGTGGTGGGGTGGGGTTAGAGTGGCGGTGGTGTGGGGTTAGAGTGGTGGTGGGGTGGGGTTAGAGTGGTGGTGGGGTTAGAGTAGTGATGGAGTGGGGTTAGATTAGTGAGGGGGTTAGAGTGGTGGTGTGGTGGTGGGGTTATATTAGTGGTGGAGTGTGGTTAGATTAGTGGTGGGGTGGGGTTAGAGTGGTGTTGTGGTGGTGGAGTGGGGTTAGGGTAGCGGTGTGGTAGGGTTAGAGTAGTGGTGGGGTGGGGTTAGAGTGTGGTGGGGTTAGAGTGGTGCTTGAGTGGGGTTTGTTTAGTGATGGGGTGGGGTTAGAGTGGGGGGTGGGGTTAGAGTGGTGGTGGGGTGGGGTTAGCGTGGTGCTTGAGTGGGGTTTGTTTGGTGATGGGGTGGGGTTAGAGTAGTGGTGGGTGGGGTTAGAGTGGTGGTGGGGTGGGGTTAGCGTGGTGGTGGGGTGGTGGAGTGGGGTTAGGGTAGTGGTGGGGTGGTGGTTAGAGTAGTGGTGGGATTGGGGTTAGATTAGTGGTGGGGTGGGGTTAGAGTTGTGGTGGGGTGGGGTTCGAGTAGTGGTGGAGTGAGGTTATATTAGTGGTGGGGTGGGGTTAGAGTGGTGGTGGGGTGGGGTTAGCGTGGTGGTGCGGTCGGGTTAGAGTAGTGGTGGGTGGGGTTAGAGTGGTGGTGGGGTGGGGTTAGAGTGGTGGTGGGGTGGGGTTAGAGTGGTGGTGGGGTGGGGTTAGAGTGCTGGTGAGGTGGGGTTAGAGTGGTGGTGGGGTGAGGTTAGAGTAGTGGTGGGGTGGGGTGGGTTTAGAGTAGTGGTGGGGTGGGGTTAGAGTAGTGATTGGGTGGGGTTAGAGTGGGGGTGGGGTGGGGTGATGTTAGAGTGGTGGTGGAGTGGGGTTGGAGTGGTGGTGGGGTGGGGTTAGAGTAGTGGTGGGTGGGGTTAGAGTGGTGGTGGGGTGGGGTTAGAGTGGCGGTGGTGTGGGGTTAGAGTGGTGGTGGGGTGGGGTTAGAGTGGTGGTGGGGTTAAAGTGGTGGTGTGGTGGTGGGGTTATATTAGTGGTGGAGTGTGGTTAGATTAGTGGTGGGGTGGGGTTAGAGTAGTGGTGGGTTGGGGTTAGAGTGGTGTTGGGGTGGGGTTAGAGTGTGGTGGGGTTAGAGTGGTGCTTGAGTGGGGTTTGTTTAGTGATGGGGTGGGGTTAGAGTGGGGGGTGGGGGGTGGGGTAGGGTTAGAGTGGTGGTGGGGTGGGGTTAGCGTGGTGCTTGAGTGGGGTTTGTTTGGTGATGGGGTGGGGTTAGAGGAGTAGTGGTTGGGGTTAGAGTGGTGGTGGGGTGGGGTTAGAGTGGCAGTGGTGTGGGGTTAGAGTGGTGGTGGGGTGGGGTTAGAGTGGTGGTGGGGTTAGAGTAGTGATGGAGTGGGGTTAGATTAGTGAGGGGGTTAGAGTGGTGGTGTGGTGGTGGGGTTATATTAGTGGTGGAGTGTGGTTAGATTAGTGGTGGGGTGGGGTTAGAGTAGTGGTGGGGTGGGGTTAGAGTGGTGCTGGGGTGGGCTTAGAGTGTGGTGGGGTTAGAGTGGTGCTTGAGTGGGGTTTGTTTAGTGATGGGGTGGGGTTAGAGTGGGGGGTGGGGGGTGGGGTGGGGTTAGAGTGGTGGTGGGGTGGGGTTAGCGTGGTGCTTGAGTGGGGTTTGTTTGGTGATGGGGTGGGGTTAGAGTAGTGGTGGGTGGGGTTAGAGTGGTGGTGGGGTGGGGTTAGCGTGGTGGTGGGGTGGGGTTAGTGGTGGTGGGGTGGGGTTACCGTGGGGGTGGGATGGGGTTAGAGTGGGGTGGGGTTAGAGTGGTGGTGCGGTTAGAGTGGGGGGTGGGGTGAGGTTAGAGTGGTGGTGGGGTGGGGTGGGGTTAGAGTAGCGTTGGGGTGGGGTTAGAGTGGCGTTGGGATTGGGTTAGAGTGGCGTTGGGGTAGGGTTAGAGTTGTGGTGTGGTGGGGTGGGGTTAGAGCGGCGTTGGGGTGTGGTGGGGTTAGAGTGGCGTTGGGGTGGGGTTAGAGTAGCGGTGGGGTGGGGTTAGAGTAGTGGTGTGGTGGGGTTAGAGTGGCGGTTGGGTGGGGAGTGGTGGTGGGGTGGGTATACCTTACATTTACATTCGTTTTACAGTAGTAGTGTTGGAATAGATTTACAGTAGTGTAAGACCAGACAGACCAGAGTCAGAGGGTTTGGGGCTTGTGAGAAGGAGGCTCATAGTTTTTATTCAAGTGGTGTCATTGCTTCACCCAGGTCACCTGACCAGGAAATCACCACACCAAATCATGCACACACAAAAATGAAAACATGAACATAAATGGTTGTTTACTCTCTCAACAAGTTCCTCTTTCCCATTTATTGAAAAGAGAAAGCCCATATCACTGCATGTATTGACATCAGGAGTGAAAATAGTTTTCTAAAACTGTGAAACAAAAATGTTCATTGGGTCAATTTGGTCATTTGTTGAACCAAATTGATATAACATTGTCATTTGGAGATGGTATGCATTTAACATTTTCATCATTTTCAAATAAACATGGTACATGGCATTTGTTCGTCAGACCTAAAAAAATAAAAATTATATTATATTGCAAAGGAAGGATAATTTTTTTTATTAAAGAAATTAGAGATATTAAGAAAAAGTAACATGGAATCACACAAATAACCCACCAGCCTTCTAGAGTTTATCATGACACAGATAGTTAGTTAGTTGTGCAATATGTGTGTCTTTGTCCCAGTGATAGGAGAACTTGACACTGTGAACATCTGGACAGATAGAGATCTGGCCAGCACATGGAGATATCTGCCACATTAAACCCCAGGCATCAGGAGGATGTACAGAATCCAGAACGATCGACCAATAGCCATCTCAATCCAGATCAGCCAAGCCATACAGGTACTATCTCTGTTTCTTTCTGCACAGCTTGGAGGTAAACATATCATTTCAAGCGAGCGGGGATAACTCAACAACTAATATAAAGGCTGACACCAACAATCAATTCATTTCGTACAATGTATTTTATATCGTTCTTAACAAACATTTATCTGTTGACTCACTCAGCATTAATCCATGCATGTTAATATGGCACATTTCATGGCAGTAACAATTATTGTTTTACTCATTTTAATCATTGTACATCATTATCATGTTGGCATCACCTCACTATGGCATGATCAGTCATTAAAATGCTGGTATGCACTTTATACAAATACAATTATAGAGATGTATTGAATATATGCAATACTGACTCATAATCGATAAAAATGGCTTTAACATTGACTCTCAACCCTTAACATCCATGTGCATGTCCACCAGTTACACCAAGAAAACACTAATGTGGTATCTTAGCAAAAATGTAAAAGAATGAATTTTCCAGCTATACCAAATCACTCTCCTCAATAATTGGACAAACCTAGAACCTGCGGCAGTTCTGCCTAAATAAATTATTTGGACGTTGTAAATCAGCTGGATTGTGTCTGTGTGGTTAGCCGAAAAAAAATAACATTTTTGCTTTGGTTTGTATTTGTATGAAGCTACATGAATCCTTAGAGATGGCGACATATTTTATAAGGAAAAGGGTTGTATTTATTTCTCAGATGTAAAATGTGCCTACAGGTATAGAAACATTGAAATATCGTTTCTTAAAGGCACATATTCTAAAATGTGTAAAAATGCTAACGCATCGGAGCTGTGGAAAGGCCGTTTTATTCCAAAGCATGAACACGTACAATATATGATATAAAGTACTGTATATTTACATGTGTATTCCTGGGGTCATCTGAACATTCTAGAACCTTGGATGTTAATGTTACAATATTTTTTGTTATTCTCATTCAAGACAGACACAAGCTATGTTTCCATTAACTTGTCCAGGGATTTTTTGTCGATATTTAGAAAGTTCGCATAGAAAATACTGTTTGTGTGACAGTTGTCTGCTAGGGTGCGTTTTCATTTAACTATCTTATCGATAAAAACAGAAGGACGTAATGACATCACATCAACAAAAAAACAAAAAAATTCCGCAGAACCCTAGTGTCGAATAAAAATGTAGTGGTTGAATTGTTTCCTTTACCCTTTTAATCAAATTGCTTGTTAATACATTGGCGACAGCCTGTATGCCCTCCCACCTATCTGTTTCATGTCTCAGGTAGCCTGCGAAAGCCAGCATGGATAGAATGCAATAATTTACTAATATTTTCCATATTGTAATAATTCTCATGTGCCAACATATCGCCAAGGTCCTTGCCATGGTGAAACTCCTGTAGATCTGATATAATTTGATGGTGAAAGTTGCCAGCCAACCAGAAAAGCAAGGCGAAGCAATTCAGGCATTCTTGAAAGTCAGGACAATCCTTTTTCTGAAAAGAAACCATTTTTTATAGTTGAAAAAATAAATTTTGCAAGCAGTTGGCATTTAGAATGAAATGTGAAGTAAAGCTTTATAGTTAACCTACGTGATGACATCACATACCCCGCGTACCTTCAAAATGATTTGGCAGTCATCAGTTATTCGTAAATCACCATTTCCGTCATCATTTGTCACAATAAAGAAAGTTAGACCAAAAAAATCCACCCCTGTAGAATGGATACAATTTTTGTCGATCTTTAGACAATTTCTCCAATATTTGCCGTTTCCATTACACGTCACAAATATTTGTTTTTCAACATTGCTTTTGATTATAAATAAACCAATGGAAATCTGCCTAATGGTATCCATGGCATTTATCCCTTCTCAATGTGGGTGACTTAAATGACACGTGTTGTGGTAAATGAATCAATGCCCAGTTGTTCCTTCAGAAATCCATCTGGTCCTTTTTTACCCATTGATTGCCATTTGGCTGTCATTGAATTTAAATGACAGCCAGTGATAACATCGCTGTATACATCTCATATGCCTGTCATTGTGTTCGTGGGCTATAGGCGTGTATATATTCTCAGTGGCTCAACATCCTTACAGAAGAGCAGAGGTTCCCTGGCCTGCTCCTCTGTGGCTTGATACAGTGAAGGGAGGGTGTGTGTGTGTGTGTGTGTGTGTGTGTGTGTGTGTGTGTGTGTGTGTGTGTGTGTGTGTGTGTGTGTGTGTGTGTGTGTGTGTGTGTGTGTGTGTGTGTGTGTGTGTGTGTGTCCGCCCACGCTTCTCTATAGTACAGGAAGTTTCCCTTAGTAAGATGATGCATCTCAATATCCTTTTCCTGGAAAATTAGTACAATTTTTTTTTATGAATTAATATGTATTGTTTTGTTTGGCAGGTGCATTCGCATTTATGGAATTTCTTCTGTGATTTGATTCGGGGAGCAGAACCTAAAGAGGCTATCCATTCAAAACCTGAGAGCAAAGGTTATTGTACAATTTTTCTGAATGAAAAAATTATGGAAAAGCGAATAAACTGTTCAGCCTACACTATACATCATTACTTTTAAGTGGCTAAATAAATAAAGTATCTTTTTAAATAATTATTATGATTATTTGCTATCAAAATTCATTTCAATTGCAAGGCTATTGTTTTTCTCCATTCATCTATATGCATACCAGTTTCACAAAGTACATGCACTTAGCAACTTTTCAAACTGGAAAGCCTTAAAATCCTTGCTTATTCCTTTTCACATCCTCATATTTTACACTATCTGAAATCCAGAAAAAAAACATCTACAGACAAAACTATAATAATACAAAATCTGCTGTTAAAAAAAATTGACAAAAAAAGTAATGAAATAAAATAATTATGACACACTCATTTGATGACATCTAATGCACATGCTAAGATTGGCAACAATATTTTGGCATGATGTTCTGTGAACAAATCATTTACACTTTTTTTCCCTAGAATTGCTTATAGAAAATAATACCTGATGTCATTTCAAATTGTATCATCTCTGTCTGCAGTGATGCAATGGAGGAAAAGCACTTAACTGCAATCATTTTAAGTTAAGGTGAAACAGGCATGCTCACTTTAAAAAAAATACATATCCCCCTTATAATGCCAAGTGTGCATCATTTGGTACATTGTTACCAAGGTGCTATATTATCTTTGTGAGCTGGCAATAAGAAAATGTATAACAAGATTTGTTGGTTCTGGTTAATATTTCTCTGATGGGACAATTTCCTGGGACAATAAGTATCCATGCTTCATGCTTTGAATCCCTCACAAGAAATGAATGTAATAATTCATGTCCAACAAGTGTACCATTTCTTTCCAACGCTCCTTCCTCTTCAATCAATCCCTGTGAATAGCTTCAATATATTATATCCTTAGACCAACCAAAAGAAACAAAACAAAAGTACTAAAAGGAGATTTGGTTAGGAGCAGCATTGGAGATGCATTGTACTTATATAAAAAAGGAAAGCTAGGAGTTGCCTGTGTAGATAGGCCAACCCAGTCTGATGATCTGTTCCAATTCAACGTTTTACCATTTAGGCAAAAACATAGAAATGCAACATGTAGTTCAAAACACTATGATGCACTAGGCTCAGATAGATTTCCTTCTCTTCATGAGTCGGTGATTGTCTGTGAAGCTGTGGAGGCCTGGGGAGACTGAGCTGATGGGCGAGGGGAAGAAGCTGTTCTTTAGGGTGCTGGGAGAGATCTCCTCGATGCGGTACGACACCGAGTGAAAGTACTGGTGGGGGTTCAACTGGGAACTAAAGGAGTTCTGGTGAGAGAAGGCACAGCCCATCCCTCCGCCCCCCATCCCTCCTCCCATCCCTCCCCCACAGCTACCAAACTCATGTGAGTGGCAGTTCACGCAGGAGCATACAGAAGGCAGGTCGGTGACCTCAGCGCAGTACTGGCCCTGCGTTTCCCTGCGCCTCCTCCTGGCACCACCTCCTCTCCCCAGTGTCTCCTCCTGGATATGGATGATCATGCTGTTTCTGTTCCCCGCCAGCGAGGCCCTCTCCTCGGCATCCCGCCTTTCGTCTTCACTGTTCATGGTCAAGAACCTCAGCACCACCAGGTTGAGGAAGGCTCCTATGACAGTCAGGCCCACCAGGATGTACATGAAGCTGAAGGCCACGTACAGGGGCCTCCGCTGCAGGGCCCGGTTCTTCTGCAGGGCCACAAAGTCCCCGAAGCCGATGGTAGTCAGTGTGATGAAGCAGTAGTAGTAGCTCTGGAAGAAGCTCCAGTCCTCGTAGTGGGAGAAGGCGGCCGCCCCGATGCACAGCGTCCCGATGCAGGAGAAGAACCCCACCGTCACCATGTTCTCCATGGAAACATCGGTGATGTGCATGCCACAGCACTTCTTGATGCGCTTCAGTAGGGACTTGACGAAGGTGTTCATCCTCTCGCCTAGGCTCTGGAACATGACCAGGGTCAGGGGTATCCCCAGGACGGCATAGAACATGCAGAAGGCCTTCCCCGCGTCTGTTCCGGGAGCTGCATGGCCATAACCTGTAGGGAGACAACAGACCACAGTCACCAGGATGTAACATCAATGGTACAGCACCATGGCCATAACCTGTAGGGAGACAACAGACCACAGTCACCAGGATGTAACATCAATGGTACAGCACCATGGCCATAACCTGTAGGGAGACAACAGACCACAGTCACCAGGATGTAACATCAATGGTACAGCACCATGGCCATAACCTGTAGGGAGACAACAGACCACAGTCACCAGGATGTAACATCAATGGTACAACACCATGGCCATAACCTGTAGGGAGACAACAGACCACAGTCACCAGGGTGTAACATCAATGGTACAGCACCATGGCCATAACCTGTAGGGAGACAACAGACCACAGTCACCAGGATGTAACATCAATGGTACAGCACCATGGCCATAACCTGTAGCGGAGAGAAGACGGAGACATTGATCAGGACATAACATCTATGGTGCAGCAGCATGGTCCTAACCTGAAAGAGAGACAACAAACCAGAAACCAGGACCAGTATTTTACAGCGATGGCTCGATAACTGCCAGGGTTGGGGTCAAATCACTTTTCAATTCAGTACATTTAGAAGGATAAATAGCCCAATCATTTCCTCAATTGATTGAATTGAAAATAGAACTCAGCCCACCAAGCCACTTTTCATAAACTTAACTCCCCAGTTTGGCTTCTGGCTTTGTTTACAAATTTGACCCAGTGAAAAATCCCCAAAGCATCCTGCTGTCCCTCTGCCAACATGGCTATTGAATAAGAGCTAACCCCCACAGATAGGGCCGGTATTGAATAAGAGCTAACCCCCACAGATAGGGCCGGTATTGAATAAGAGCTAACCTCCACAGATAGGGCCGGTGTTGAATAAGAGCTAACCCCCACAGATAGGGCCGGTATTGAATAAGAGCTAAACCCCACAGATAGGGCTGGTGTTGAATAAGAGCTAACCCCCACAGATAGGGCCGGTATTGAATAAGAGCTAACCCCCACAGATAGGGCCGGTATTGAATAAGAGGGCAGCGCAGAAATGGGTCCAGTCATTCATCTGAGTACGGCCCAGAGATTATAAGGTTATCCAATTTAGTGCAACTTTCCTTTCCAGTCCTGTGAGCTGCAGGGGAGTGTGGGAAACGTAGGAGTTATTGGATGAGGAAGGAGTGGTACAGGAGCCAATAATGCTTTTAGGATAAGTAGACTTCATCTTTGGCCTGTAGGTGCTTACACACACACACACACACAGACACACACACACACACACACAACGGTGCTGTTCTAAATGCAACCTGTGGTGATAACTAAAGAGGAAATAATAGTGTTTTGTTGACCATCCAGATATGGAATATGATTAGATCTAACGCAGAGGTTGGGTAGGCTATACATGCTTTGTTACAGTACAGTACAGTATATGAATGGTTATGAGTATGAAAGGCCATGCTGAGAATACGTTACATTTCTGTAATACATTTCTACTGTATCTGGCTCAGATACTGTATCTAGGCCTAACTCACTGTAACCAAATAACACCCACCATTTTTATACATGGATACAGAAAGAAATGTTTTGACAAAGATGCATTGCTCTCCTATTTTTCACAGACCCATTGTAACCTGAACTAGTCCATTGGCCTTTCTGTTTCTTTACTATTGATTTCATACATTCCCTGATGGGTGTCCACCCACTCAAGCACATGAGGAATTATTATTTTTATAGACTCAGGACTTGATCTATTTGCAGCAAGCAGAGAATCGAATTTGATGTGCATATAAAGTGTGCTCCCGTGACCCTATATGCTTTACCCGTGAAATTCAAGTGTCAAACTTCTTGATGAAAATCAAAGATGGACCATGGGTCAATAGTTGATCTGACTGCATTTGATAAACTCCCACAGCTTCTCTGGACTAGATTGGGTAATTTTGACTTATTTAGCAAACAAATGGAAGGATAAACTGTTTTGAAAATAGATGGTACCCAACATACAGAACCAGTCAAAAGTTTGGACACAGCTACTCATTCAAGGATTTTTCTATATTTTTACTATTTTCTACATTGTATAATAATAGTGAAGACATCAAAACTATGAAATAACACATATGGAATCATGTAGTAAGCAAAAAAGTGTTGAACAAATCAAAATATATTTGAGATTCTTCAACGTAGCCACCCTTTGCCAGCTTTGCACACTCTTGGCATTCTCTCAACCAACTTCATGAGGTAGCATTTCAATTAACAGGTGTGCCTTGTTCATTTGTGGATTTTCTTTCCTTCTTAATGTGTTTGAGCCAATCAGTTTTGTTGTGACAAGGTCAGGGGTATACAGAAGGTAGCCCTATTTGGTAAAAGACCAAGTCCATATTATGGCAAGAACTGCTCAAATAAGCAGAGAGAAATGACAGTCAATATGGAACATTTCAAGAACTTTGAAAGTTTCCTCAAGTGCAGTGTCACCATCAAGCGCTATGGTGACACTGGCTCTCATGAGGACCGCCACAGGAAAGGAAGACCCAGAGTTACCTCTGCTGCAGAGGATAAATTCATTAGCGTTACCAGCCTCAGAAATTGCAGCCCAAATAAATGTTTCACAGGGTTCAAGTAACAGACACATCACAGCATCCACTGTTCAGAGGAGACTGTGTGAATCAGGCCTTCATTGTCACGTCCTGACCATAGAGAGCTGTTAATTCTCTATGTTGGTTGGGGAGTGACAGTGACTAGGGTGGGTCATCTAGGTGATTTATATTTCTATGTTGGCCTGGTATGGTTCCCAATCAGAGGCAGCTGTTTATCGTTGTCTCTAATTGGGGATCATATTTAGGCAACCATTTCCGCTTTGTGGGATCTTGACTATCTTGACTGCGAGCACTATAGTAGCTTCACATTTCGTTTTGCAATTTATTGTTTTGTTTTGCTGTGAGTTTCACTTAGTAATAAAAAGATGTGGAACCCAGATCACGCTGCGCTTTGGTCCAGTTATCATGACGAGCGTGACATTCATGGTCGAATTTCTGCAAAGAAACCACTACTAAAGGACACCAATAAGAAGAAGAGACTTGCTTGGGCCAAGAAAAACAAGCAATGGACTTTAGGCCAGTGGAAATCGGTCCTTTTGGTCTGATGAGTCTAAATGTGAGATATTTGGTTCCAACCGGCGTGTCTTTGTGAGACGCAGAGTAGGTAAACGGATGATCTCTGCATGTGTGGTTCCCACCGTGAAGCATGGAGGAGGAGGTGTGATGGTGTGGAGGTGATTTGCTGGTGACACTGTCAGTGATTTATTTAGAATTCAAGGCACACTTAAACCTCATGGCTACCACAGCATTCTGCAGCAATATGCCATCCCATCTGGTTTCGCTTAGTGGGACTATCATTTGTTTTTCAACAGGACAATGACCCAACACACCTCCAGGCTGTGTAAGGGCTATTTGACCAATAAGGACAGTGATGGAATGCTGCATCAGATGACCCGGCCTCCCCAATCACCCAACCTCAACCCAATTAAGATGGTTTGGGATGAGTTGGACTGCAGAGTGAAGGAAAAGCAGAAAATAAGTGTATGCAGGAACTCCTTCAAGACTGCTGGGAAAGCATTCAAGGTGACTACCTCAGGAAGCTGGTTGAGGGAATGCCAAGAGTGTGCAAAGCTGTCATCAAGGCAAAGGGTGACTACTTTTAAGAATCTAAAATATATTTTGATTTGTTTAACACTTTGTTGGTTACTACATGATTCCATATGTGTTATTTCATAGTGTTGATGTCTTCACTTTTATTCTGCAATGTAGAAAATAGTAAAATATAGAAAAACCCTTGAATGAGTAGGTGTGTCCAAACCTTTGACTGGTACTGTAGATATACACACCCCTTTGCTATGATGCTTCATATTGAGCTCCGGTGCATCCAATTTCTTTTGATCATCCTTGAGATGTCACTACAATTTGATTGGAGTCCAACTGTGGCCAATTCAATTGTTTGGACATGAGAGAAAGAGAGAAACACACCTGTCTATGCTGTATAGTGTCGCACAGTCGACAGTGCATGTCAGAGCAGAAACTATACCATGAAGTCCAAGGAACTGTCTGTAGATCTCCAAGAAATTGTGATGAGGCATATATTTGGGGAAGGGCATAAAACAACTTATAGAGTGTTGAAAGTTTCCAAAAGCACAGTGGTCTCCATCGTTGGGAAATTGACCAAATATGGAACTACCCAGACTCTGCCTTAAGCTGGCCATCCGACCAAACTGATTGACCAGGCAAGAAGGACCTTGGTCATGGAGGTGACCAAGAACCCAATGAGCACTCTGACAGAACTACAGAGTTCCATGGCTGAGATGGGGGAACCTGCCAGAAGGACAACAGTCTCTACAGCACTTCAACAATCCAACGATTTATGGGAGAGTGGCCAGACGGAAGCCACTCCTGAGAAAAAGTCACATGACATCATGCCTTGAGTTTGCAAAAAGGCACGTGAAAGACTCTGAGAGCATAAGGCAAAAGATGGTGTGGTCTGATGAGACAAAAATGTAACTATTTGGCCTGAATGCAAAGCGCTATGTCTGGAGAAAATAAGGCACAGCTCGTCACCATCCCTACTATGAAGCACGGTGGTGGCAGCATCATGCTATGGGGATGCTTTTCAGCGACAGGGACTGGGACACTAGTAAGAATAGAGGGAACAATGAATTAAGCCAAATGGCAATTTTCCTTGATGAGAACCTGCTTCAGAGTGCAAATGACCTTAAACTGGGCGTGCAAAGATTTACGTTCAAAGAGGACAATGAGCTCAAGCATACAACCAAAGCAATGCTGAAATGGCTTCCGAACAAGATTGTGAAAGTCCATGAGTGGCCCAGCCAAAGCCCAGACGTGAGTCCCATTGAAAATCTGTGGAAAGACTGGAAGATTGCTGTTCACCACAGCTCCCCATCTAATTTAACAGAGCTTGAGAAAATCTGCAGGGAAGAATGGGAGAAAATCCCAAATGTGCAAAGTTGATACAGACATAACCAGGTTGACTCAAAGCTGTAATTGCCGCCAAAGGTGCTTCTACAAAGTATTGGCTCGGGTGTGAATACTTATGTAAATTAGATATTTCTGTATAAAAGTTTCAATTAATTTGCAAAAAATTCTAATAACATGGCTTCCCTTTGTCGTTATGGGGTATTGTGTGTAGATGGGTGAGAAATCGTTGATATTTAATCCATTTTGAATTAGTAACAACAATGTGGAATAAGTCAAGGGGTATGAAAACTTTCTGAAGGCACTGTATTTATGATTATGTCTATCGTTCTGCGAGGTGAAAAGTTTAGCACTATGAATGTATCCAGAAATGTTAGGCTGACAAATAATGTAACGGCAGCTATGACAGTGCCCTCATTCATATCTTTATTTATTCATGTTCCTGCCCCAGTCCTCTCAGTGATACAGTAGCCCTGCGGTATTCATAAAATGAATGAACTGCATTATTAACCCAGAGCCTGGTCGACTCACTACATGTTCTGTCTGAACAAATGAAACACAGTTATTCTGTCAGACTGATTCTCATATTCCTCCTCAAAGTTTCTTAAAAGTTTCTACTTCATGTTGGTCGGTAGTGTGTTATAGTACCTCTCTCTCTATTTCGTTTTTGCCCTTTATCTCTCTCTTTCTCTCTCTTCTCTCTCAATCTCTCTCTTGCTCTCATCCTTCTCCCACTGCATTTACATATTTAATGGTTGTGTACAGCTTGACAATGTTTCTCCAAGCAGCCACCAGAGTTGGATAGCTGACTTGAATCTGATGACAGAAAGGTGCAAATCAAAATCTCACATTGTCAGTAGGAATTCGTCTTGCTCCGTTTTGCACCAAATCAATGAACCTCCGCAGCTATATCTATTTCTCAGACAAAGAGATGTCTGAAAGTGCGGTCTGTGTGTGAGCGGAGGGAGAAGTTGAACATCTGCCAACTAGGATTTAGATCAGTTACAGTGTATGGGGGTGTTTTGTTTATGGTGTCTTTATGCTGCTAGTAGAATTGTGATACAGTATGCATTAAAATACAGTTAAGGCCCCAATGACAACACTGATATTGTTTTCTCAAAGTGACCATATTACTCAGATCGACAGCATTTACTTTGAAATCTCTGGCTTCAAAACACAGTGAGAACCACCTCAGCAGCTAGGTGTAATATAAGATGTTACTAGAGACGTCCCGTATACACTCCATCACCTTGCTGTGCTGCTCCCCTTGCCAGTGCTTATTCATCACCTTTAGATGGAGTGATGTCATCATCACCATGTCTGTGTTCTGTTTTTTAATCAGGTTGGGAGAGATAACAACCTCTAAGTGATGAAACTATAAATGGATTTCATGAGACCAAACTGAGAGCCAAAACAAACACAAGTTGTTTGGAATTACCACAGGGAAATTAGATGTTTGGAATTACCACAGGGAAATTAGATGTTTGGAATTACCACAGGGACATAGATGTTTGGAATTACCACAGGGAAATTAGATGTTTGGAATTACCACAGGGAAATTAGATGTTTGGAATTACCACAGGGAAATTAGATGTTTGGAATTACCACAGGGACACTAGATGTTTGTCATTGCCACAGGGACACTAGATGTTTGGCATTGCCACAGAGACACTAGATGTTTGGCATTTCCACAGGGACACTAGATGTTTGGCATTACCACAGGGACATTAGATGTTTGGCATTACCACAGGGACACTAGATGTTTGGCATTGCCACAGGGACACTAGATGTTTGGCATTGCCACAGGGACACTAGATGTTTGGCATTGACACAGGGACACTAGATGTTTGGCATTGCCAAAGGGACACTAGATGTTTGGCATTGCCACAGGGACATTAGATGTTTGGCATTGCCACAGGGACACTAGATGTTTGGCATTGCCACAGGGACATTAGATGTTTGGCATTGCCACGGGGACACTAGATGTTTGGCATTTCCACAGGGACACTAGATGTTTGGCATTGCCACAGGGACATTGGATGTTTGGCATTGCCACGGGGACACTAGATGTTTGGCATTTCCACAGAGACACTAGACGTTTGGCATTGCCACAGGGACACTAGATGTTTGGCATTGCCACAGGGACACTAGATGTTTGTGAGGATGTTCGTAACAAAATTGCTTCATAACATTTCATTGCCTATTGGTAGTGTTTGCTTTTAAATGAAGCATCTCTGGATGGGTTCTTACAGCTATTACATTGTGTACACCTACTAGCAGCAGCAACCAGCTGTCTTCGTTCCCTCTTGCACATTAAACAGCCTAATTAATATTGATTTTAATGTCTGGAATTATTCCTGGGGAGTAATCAGGCGGTAATTAATTACATTGGCAGACAGAAATGACAATGAATGAATGAATAAATCATATTTGATTTGTGGCACTAGTTCAAGAGTGTGTTGAAACTAGCTCAACACCTTCTGTAGCCTATTGTGTAATGGCTGATTTATGCTTGATCCGGCAATGCTGTCCGGAGGCTCCGTATAGAGGCGGAGCCTCCGGAGGCTCCGTTTAGAGCTCCGCACCACATCACCGCGAGCCTCACAAATTTTGAAACAATGCGGAGGGCTTCTTTTATACAGAATATCCCTATACCTCTGCATTGACAAGATTGGTTGATGGTAGGTGAGGGCGGGATGTCCTGTATAAACACAAACTAATTTCCTTGACAACTTCCTTCACAACAGCTCTGCTCAGCTGCTCTGCTCTGCTCCTCGAAGCAGTGTGTGCTTTGCCCTTTCGGAAACAAGGAGCGCAGCCCACTGAGTACCTCTGTCTCCCTCACTCAAATCCACACAGAGTATCTGGCATCAAACCTCACGTCCTCTGTACTCAGTCTCACAGAGAGAGAAGGGATGAGGGCCTAGACACCTTGGTAAGCTGACAGCATGCACTTCTCTAACGTACAGAGTGAGTCTTTAACTAAGACGTTAAGGAACCCACTGACCCCAGAACTGCTGTTACTAATGTCCTTGAAAAGATTCAACCATAATTGGGGAGGGGTTGGACATGTCATTTTTCTGCATTTCTCTCAGTCACACATCAAGTCCTACTACTGGCTAGATGAACAAATAAGACCACTTTATTCTCCTTTCCTCTGTCCCTGCATTTGTTTCTATAATCAAGTTTAATCACATTGTGCAACCATGCTGTTATGTTTTCCTATTGCAGCTGTAAATATCGCTTACAGTAAAATATGATTTCATTTTGCAAGATTGTCCAGAGCAGAGGGATTGTTGTCTTAGTAATGACTTGATGTATACAGTATATACAGTACATCTGTCCTCTCTGAGCTGGCCTGCTAAAGGGACTGTTTGATGTTGGATACCTGCTTGTGTGTTGCAATGTTGGACTGGGGATTGGATACTGTGTTCTATATTAGTGCTAGATTGGATACTTTCTGGACTCTGTAATTTGTTTGTCCTGTTATGACCATATTAGCTGTTGTCAAGAGAACAGACACATTTATTCTGCTGAGCAAAGACCTGTGTGTGTAGATGGGTGCCTGCGTACGTGGGTGTTTGTGTGTGTTGATAGATGTGTAACAGTGATGCACTTGACAATAAAATAGCTGAATAATCCCCTGTGCCTTTACAATTAGCAACTGAATGTGACACTTACAGGACTTCCATAGAAATCAATGCACACTGTGTTGGTCAACTCAAAGCTTTTGATACCTCTTTAATAATCGCAGTATTATCCAACTTGAACATCATGAAACTAATCCTGTATCTTCTCAACTTTCCTCATATGTTTCAAGGCTAGTTAATGAGATTAAAATGCCCAGTATTGCAACACAGTGCTAGACTCCCAACCCATCTCATACTGAGGTCTTGGTGAACCTGCTCTCTCTGTCATTCCTAACCATGCACCTGCAGAGAAGACCTTCAAACACTCCTTCCATGACTCTGGCCAACTCAATGTTAACATAACGGCCCATAATGAAGTATCCTTAAATCTATGTATTTACTGTAGGTACACATTCATTTGTGTGTGTTTGTAGTTCTGGAGAACATGAGAGAGAGGTAGAGAGGAAAGCCAATGGACATTAACTGAAAATAGTATCAATAGCCCTTCATTGCAATCACTGATGCTTGATATGGAAAGTTGAGTATGTGTAGTCTAATGCTTTATGAGCGACGAAGCCTATGCTTGAAAGTATTTGCTTCATAGATGCATCTAGTTTCTCTGATGAAAGTACATAAAACACTATCTTTCATCTAAGATTACAGGAAACTTCCCACGGACACAAGTCTATTTTTATCATTTTGCTAATGCTGAAGCTTCCAACACAGTCTCATACACAGATACCAGTACGCAGGGACGTACACACATGCGCGGGTGCGCGCACACACACACCAGGCTGTTAAGATATATACTATCTGCTGTTCAAACATCAAATTTGATCATATCTGTGTCATTTACGTTATCAGATAACCTTGTCGTCTTCACCCACTCACCTGCTCTACCTTTCTCTGCCATCTCCTGTGAGGCGCACACACACACACACACACACACACACACACACACACACACACACACACACACACACACACACACACACACACACACACACACACACACACACACACACACACACACACACACACACACACACACACACACACACACACACACACACACACGTCTTACTGATAACACAGGGGTTGGGTGGGTTATTATATTACATCGTTAAAGCACATATCCTCTAACAACAACAAGGGATAGGATGTTTTACTCATTTCCACCATCTGAACACATGCTGGGATCAGCAGGTTTTAACGTGTTTAGTCCGAGGCCTGATTAGTTTGTCTTTCTCTTGCTGGGTGTCTGGTGCTCTTAGACTGATGCTAGAAGGCCCACCCTGAGTTACTAAAGAAACACACACACACACACAGGTATACGTTGGGTTTGGAAAATTCAAGGAATTTTCAATACATTTTCTGGTTTTCCATAAATCGTGGTTAGAGAATTGCGAATTTCCTACTTATTCCCTCATGATTCCAGGAATCCTAGACCAAAGTGGAGCTACTGCCATATTGCTTACACATCAACTGCCTCTAAAAGGCGCTACATGGTCAATCCGACGTCTGCATTTACGGTGATACGGCCTCTGCAGAAGTCAGGGCATTCATCATTTTGGAGCTTCGCAGAGCAGCGTAGAGCTGTTGTATAGGAAGTTGTCAAGGAAGTGAGTTTATGTTCAAACGGGACCTCCCGCCCTCACCTACCGTCAACCAATCTTGTCAATGCAAAGCTATACGGAGCCCTCCGCAATGTTAAATCATTGGAGAGGTGCACGGCGATGCGGTACAGAGCTCAATTTGGCCTCCAGAAGCTCCGCAACACAATCCATACACCGCCTCCTAACACATTTTTGGATCAAAGCATAACATGCCTCTAAATTACAAGAAGCTATCAAATAAACCGATACTGAAGGTATTTATGGAAACAGCTCCACAGACAATTAGAATGTTCAGCAATAACATAATTGGGTTTGGTATTGATGCTCACCAACCAGTGTGGTTGAATATTGATGTGGGTGTCAATCATGTAAAGGTCAGTAATTTGTGCTAAAGTCACGGAGGCTTATAAATTATTAGTAGGCAATCTCGACCCAGAATAACATTAAGGATTTTTTGTAATTCTGAGGTGAATTAGGTTTGGATTTCAGAATTCGATGTGAAGCATTTCAGTTCAGAGTTCAGTGAGCATATTCTCTCTCTCTGCCTCTGTCTATCACATTCTCACTCACTTACACACACACACACACACACACACACACACACACACACACACTCCTACACACACTCACTCATTCACAGAGTGCCTGCCTCCCACCTACACACTCATTCTAAAACTCAAAGGCAGGCAGTGCAGAGACTTTAAAACCGGTGTAATGTGTGCTCTCCATCTGGTCTTGGTCAGTACCAGTGCTGCAGCATTCTGTATGTTTTGCAGTTGACCAATGGCTTTCTTGGGTAGACCAGACAGGAGAGCATTACAGTAGTCAAGCCTACTTGTAATAAAATCATGAGGATGAGCCTCTCTGTATAAGCCTGAGCGAGGAACAGTGAATTTGGTGAAGTTGTTATTTTTCAATAGAAGCTGGAAAGTATAAAATAGTATATTTTACATACAGAAGCTTTTTGTAGTGGATATTTTTGCTCACACACATGGTCTAATTCTACGCTACTGGTTACATGTCTCAACATTACCTCACACTTCTGTCTGTTGTGGCACTGTTCACATAGGGCTATTTATAGTTCAGCTTTTTACACGGTGACACACACAGGCAGTGCCATTCCCTGCTGTGACCTGCAGGGAGAGCTGTGAGCACAGTGTTGATCAACTCCGGGGTATATTTGACTTTCCAAGCTGTGAAAATCCACTGTACTGCAGCCCTCCCGTGAGTGTGTGTGTGTGTGTGTGTGCTCTATTACTACTGTGGCTCTATTTGTTTTTCCAGCCCCTAGGGACACACTGTTTAGTATCACAGACACAAGACACCACTTGTAGAGCACAGCATGCTCTAAACTGCCAGAGCAGTCCTGGTAGAGCTGATTTCACTGTGCCCTGCCCACCACCATGTCTCTGGGGAGGGCACCTATTGTGGTGCGCCAGTCTGCTTTTACAAGGCAAACTACTGCTTCTTAATGAACAGAATGATAAGCTAATTAGGTTGGTGCTTCCATTTGTCTGTGGAAATATCATTGTTGCGTATCTCACTCCCTGAGAGTGGGTTCAGAGCCAGGGATCAGCCATTATTGACAGTGACCCTGGAGCAATTAGAGTTAAGGGCCTTGCCCAATGGCACGTCTGCAGATTTTCCACCTAGTTGGCTTGGGGATTTGAACCAGTTACTGGCCCAATGCACCTAACCACTAGGCTACCTTCCATCCAAGAGACAGGACATGGATAACTCAGTTATTCTTCCCACTGAGTGTGAAGAACACAATGCCCCCCCAGGAAATGGACTCTACAAGGTGTGAAAGCGTTCCACAGGGATGCTGGTCCATGTTGACTCCTATGCTTCCCACAGTTGTGTCAAGTTGGCTGAATGTCCTTTGGGTGGTGGACCATTCTTGAAACACACGGGAAATCCAGCAGTTCTTGACACACTTAAACCGGTGCGCCTGGCACCTACTACCATACCCCGTTCAAAGGCATATACAGTGGGGCAAAAAAGTATTTAGTCAGCCACCAATTGTGCAAGTTCTCCCACTTAAAAAGATGAGAGAGGCCTGTAATTTTCATCATAGGTACACTTCAACTATGACAGACAAAATGAGAAAAGAAAATCCAGAAAATCACATTGTAGAAGCACTGAGGTGGTCCGGGGGCACAGAGCAGAACCGGAGGTGCAGCGTGGTGTAGGACTGGGAGTGCAGTGCGGGGATGGGCCGAGGCCTGGACCTAATGGGCTAAATGTCACGGCTCCTAACGCAGCAGCATCTACGGGCCAGGCTACCTCCATCCATCCCCCAGATCAGACTGCTGTGGAAAGATTTGTAATATTCTAGTTCAGAGAAAGTTCTGTGGAAACATGTTTGGTCAGTAACTATATGATGAAAATGAATATCCAATCCAACCAGTGACTTTGGTGCAACAACCGCAAAACACCTTCTAAATCGTCATACTGTGGTGTGATTGGGCTCTTTTTTAACTTATTATTAATTTGATATCTATTTTCTAAAAGTAATATATATGAGCAGGACAATAACCTACAACACAAGGCCAAATCTACACTGGAGTTGCTTACTGTACCAAGAAGACAGTGAATGTCCTGAGTGGCCTGGTTACAGTTTTACAGTCGCAGTGCTTGAAAAATTAGGGAAAGACTTGAACATTGCTGTCTAGCCATGGTCCCCAACATCTTGAAGAATTTTGTAAGGAATAGTGGTCAAATATCGCGCATTCCGGGTGTACACATCTCTTATAGACTCACCCAAACAGACTCAGTAACAGTAATTGATGGCAAAGGTGATTCTAACATGTATTGACTCAGAGTTGAATACTTATGCAATGACTATATTTTAGTTATTACATTTTTATTCATATTATTATATATTTTTTTCCCACTTTGACAGAGTATTTTGTGTAGATTGTTGACAAAATATTTATATCCCATTTTGTCACCATAAAATGTGAATAAATCTGAATAATTATGCAAGGCACTATATATCAAACCTTATATGTTTTAAGGCGATATGCAATATTTAAAGTGCATAAATCAATATTTAAAATATAACTGCTTCATTTTTATGCATTATTAATATTGGTACCCCTTTACCACCAGTATTTTTTATGAGTACAGTTGAATAAGAACACGTCTATGTATTTAATGGCATTTGATATGTTCATTTTTTAACATGGTTTCAAGGCTAGGATTGTTAGAGAATAAGGTTAATTCATTAAATAAAAAAAACTCTCAAAATGGCTACTTTCTGATGTTGTTCCTACTTGTTGTTCATATATCTCAGTAGTGGCCCAGACACTTTCATTTGGATGGAGTATTTCAGGAGTTAAGGGAACAGAAGTGCCCTAACACAAGTTAAAGGGTACACTTGTTTTCCCCAACACCTGCAGAGTTCAAGTGTTTAATCACTGTCTCTAACCACAGAGAACCCAAGACAACAGAGGTTAATTGGATGGAAAGGAATCCTGCAATATTACATGTAAAAAGTACAAGTAACTCCGCACACAGGTACTCTACATACATCTTGATTTCAGGAGAAAACGTCTGCACAAGCAGTAGCCATTTTGCTACACTTTCTTCACAATCTCCATTTCACAGACAGTGAGATAGCGAACTATATCTGCTGTAAACTCAGCACAAAGAGTGAAACAGAGGAGGAGCTCTCCTTTGGTAATAGATGTTCCATGCAAGCTGCTCTTTGAAAATGGGGGCGATGCTTGAATGAATAGAACATGAAACATGAGTTTGATGAGACGCGCAACACGCTGTGTAGCACACTGCAAGTTTCAAGAACATCCTCACCGTGTGAACATTAGACTGAAGGCTCTTATTAAGACCAGGGGCCTTATCCACAAAGTGTTTCAGACTAGAAAATTGGTGGTAAGTGCTGAGAATAGAGACATTTTACTCCTACTCTTATGGGTAAAAATAAAAGCTATGGAGGAAGCCTTTTTAGTCATAGGAGTCCCACCTAGTCGACGGATATTTAGGACACCTCATGAGTTGAGTTACCAGCAGATGTCTTGATAATAGAAAATGTATGTCAATGGTTCCTGTTCTACAGGCAATTGCTTTGGAGTTGTTGAAAGAATGTTTTGATATTTCTATATGATCAACCCATAAATAAGCTAGACCGACATACTTTTGAAAATGATTTCACATGAGCCCTATTTCACATGATATGCCTACTGTAACGGTTGTCGTCGGTGGAAGGAGAGGACCAAAGCGCAGCGTGGTTAGTGTTCATCTTATTTAATAAATCCAAAACTGAACACTTCAAATAAAAAAACAAACAAAGTGAAAACCGAAACAGTTCTATCTGGTGCAGACACACAAAGACTGAAAATAACCACCCACAAAACCCAACAGAAAACAGGCTACCTAAATATGGTTCCCAATCAGGAACAACGATTGACAGCTGCCTCTGATTGAGAACCATATCAGGCCAAACACAGAAATAGAAAATCATAGAAAAACTAACATAGACAACCCACCCAACTCACGCCCTGACCATACTAAAACAAAAGACAAAACAAAGGAACTAAAGTCAGAACGTGACACCTACATACGTATAACCACATAAGCTAATAAATTATGCATTTTTTCTTTGGATTATTTAATTTACCTACGTCACGTTGTTTCAACTAATCCCTTCGGAGCGCAATAACACGTAATACAATATGCCTAAAGTAAAGGCATCTAGGGCCTATGTTAACTTTGATTGTGTTCGGTGAAAATGGTTGACCTTTCAAACATGTTATGCAACATTATCGGCAAGTGATTTGATGCCAACTGTGCCAAAGCCGTTTAAAAATACCTGATATATGTTATGCACAGCAACATATTAGCAAAGACTTAAGAGTAGGCAAAGTGATCAGTCGAATTCTATCAAACGTTTTACCATTGCAACATTTGACAGTCACAGTCACCGAGGTTGTCTGAAACGTGCACAGCTGGTGATGCCTCATCACAATTGGTTATTCCCAATCATTTACAACAATGTCAAAGATCATTACTATTTTTCCTTTGCGGTACCTCAAACTGTACCTATTACCAGCTTAGAAACTGTTATGAGTTGATTTTACTCTTGGCTCAGACTTTGTCTTGGCAGTGTCATATCATCCTAAAACCTACTCTGAGCTGGGAGTTTGTTTTTGTCTTAACAGGTTTTAACAGGATTCCTAGCACCTGAGTCGCTTTGTGGATACGGGTCCAGGAGTTTCTGGGAAAATTCTAGTCCTCAAAGTAATCAATAACGTCTAAACAAACTGACCAAACAATCACTGTCAAGACCACACGCAGACACACAGTGTCACGATCGTGTGGCGGATTGACGGACCAAAATGCAGCAGTTGGAAAATAAGCCATCTTCTTTTATTAACACCACGAAGATGAACACGACACAAAACTCTAACAAAACGACCGTGAAGCTACAAACGTTGTGCACATACATACAGGCTACAAACGTTCTACATAGACAATTACCCACAACCAATGAGAGCCTATGGCTACCCTAAATAAGGCTCC
Source organism: Salvelinus fontinalis (assembly GCF_029448725.1). NCBI lineage: Eukaryota > Metazoa > Chordata > Actinopteri > Salmoniformes > Salmonidae > Salvelinus > Salvelinus fontinalis. Next base: position 20,782,886 of record NC_074686.1, read on the forward strand.
CAATCAGAGACAACCGAAATCAGCTGTCTCTAATTGGGAACTCATTCAGGTAACCATAGACTCTCCTAGACAACTAAACATACATAGACAACACTAGAAACATGTACTCCACACAAACCCATATACTACACACAACCCCTTTACCATAAACAACACCCAAAACCAACAAAACATAAACATTCCCCATGTCACACCCTGACCTAACTAAAATAATAAAGAAAACAAAGAATACTAAGGCCAGGGCGTGACATAACCCCCCCCTTGAGGCGCGAACTCCGGGCGCACCATACACAGTCTAGGGGAGGGTCTGGGTGGGCTTCCCTCCACGGTGGCGGCTCCGGCTCTGGTCGTGGTCCCCACTTCACCATAGTCCCTAACCACCTCCTTAGCTTCTTCAAAATGACCCCTCTCCACATTAACCCCATTGCATTAAGGGGCAGTTCTGGACTAAGGGGCAGCTCCGGACTAAGGGGCAGTACCAGGGTAAGGGGCAATACCAGGGTAAGGGGCAGTACCAGGGTCAGGGGCAGTACCAGGGTAAGGGGCAGCACCAGGATAAGGGGCAGCACCAGGATAAGGGGCAGCTCCGGACTGAAGAATGGCAGCTCCGGACTGAGGGACTGCAGCTCCGGACTGAGGGACTGCAGCTCCGAACTGAGGGATGGCCCATGGCTGGCTGACGGATCTGGCTGCTCATGGCTAGCTGACGGATCTGGCTGCTCATGGCTAGCTGACGGATCTGGCTGCTCATGGCTAGCTGACGGATCTGGCTGCTCATGGCTAGCTGACGGATTTGGCTGCTCATGGCTAGCTGACGGATCTGGCTGCTCATGGCTAGCTGACGGATCTGGCTGCTCATGGCTAGCTGACGGATCTGGCTGCTCATGGCTAGCTGACGGATCTGGCTGCTCATGGCTAGCTGACGGATCTGGCTGCTCATGGCTAGCTGACGGATCTGGCTGCTCATGGCTAGCTGACTGATCTGGCTGCTCATGGCTAGCTGACTGATCTGGCTGCTCCTGTCTGGTTGGCGGCTCTGGCAGATCCTGTCTGGTTGGCGGCTCTGACAGATCCTGTCTGGTTGGCGGCTCTGGCAGATCCTGTCTGGTTGGCGGCTCTGGCAGATCCTGTCTGACGGACGGCTCTAGCGGCTCCTGTCTGGCTGGCGGCTCTAGCGGCTCCTGTCTGGCGGACGGCTCAGTAGGCTTCATGACATCCGGCTCAATACTCAATCTAGCCCTGCCAGTGCGGGGAGGTGGAATAACCCGCACCGGGCTATGCACACGTACAGGAGACACTGTGCGCTCTACTGCGTAACACGGTGTCTGCCCGTACTCTCGCTCTCCACGGTAATTACAGGGAGTAGGCGCAGGTTTCCTACCTGACTTCGCCACTCTCCCTTTAAGCCCCCCCCAAAGAAATTTTTTGGGTTTTCCCACAGGCTTCCTACCGCTTCGTCGTGCTGCCTCCATTCGCCGGTATCCCTCCTCGCACTGCGCCAGAGAATCCCAGGCGGGCTCCGGCACTCTCCCTGGGTTGATCGCCCACCTGTCGATCTCCTCCCACGTAGTGTAACCCAGATCCTTTGTAGGTTCCTTTTCCTGCCTCCGAGCTAGCTCCTCATATCGCCGCCTCTCTGCTTTCGCTGCCTCCAGCTCAGCTTTGGGGCGGTTATATTCTCCTGGTACCTCCCGGTCTAAAATTTCCTCCCATGTCCATAAATCCTTGTATTGCTCCTGTTGCCGCTGGTCATGCCGCTTGGTCCTATGGTGGGTAATTCTGTCACGATCGTGTGGCGGATTGACGGACCAAAATGCAGCAGTTGGAAAATAAGCCATCTTCTTTTATTAACACCACGAAGATGAACACGACACAAAACTCTAACAAAACGACCGTGAAGCTACAAACGTTGTGCACATACATACAGGCTACAAACGTTCTACATAGACAATTACCCACAACCAATGAGAGCCTATGGCTACCCTAAATAAGGCTCCCAATCAGAGACAACCGAAATCAGCTGTCTCTAATTGGGAACTCATTCAGGTAACCATAGACTCTCCTAGACAACTAAACATACATAGACAACACTAGAAACATGTACTCCACACAAACCCATATACTATACACAACCCCTTTACCATAAACAACACCCAAAACCAACAAAACATAAACATTCCCCATGTCACACCCTGACCTAACTAAAATAATAAAGAAAACAAAGAATACTAAGGCCAGGGCGTGACACACAGACCTCGCCCCACCAAAAAAATCACTATCAAGACCACAACCTCATGGGCAGAACCACACACACACACATACACATACACAGATAGAGCACCACCAAACAACAATCACTGTCAAGACCACACTACCCCATTGACAGAAGTCCTCTCCAAACAACCCTTGTCAACAGTGGTTGGAGATGAAAAGCCACTGAGACACACACGCCCTTCCACGTACGCACACACACAGTACACACACCCCAAACAATCCCTTTCAATGTTATGGTCCGGCTCATGTGGCTGTAGGAGATGACAGCTAAGGAGGGAGGGTGGGACAGAGTGCAGCTGGGAAGTGCCTTTGGCTACCGAGAGCTGTCAATCACGCTGGCAGCAGACAGAAAAGTCAGCGTGTTCACTGTCATCATTCTCCACACTAGATGATGTCATCACGCTGGCAGACTGATGAGATACAGAGGCGGAAATGGCTCCCTACTCCTCATTATGCTTTCAACCAAGGCCCACAGGGAATAAGGTGCTTTACACAATATAATGTTAGGAATAGGGTGTGTTAAACAATATAATGTTAGGAATAGGGTGTGTTAAACAATATAATGTTAGGAATAGGGTGTGTTATACAATATAATGTTAGGAATAGGGTGTGTTATACAATATAATGTTAGGAATAGGGTGTTTTAAACAATATAATCATAGGAATAGGGTGTGTTAAACAATATAATGTTAGGAATAGGGTGTGTTATACAATATAATGCTAGGAATAGGGTGTGTTACACAATATAATGTTAGGAATAGGGTGTGTTATACAATATAATGCTAGGAATAGGGTGTGATACACAATATCATGTTAGGAATAGGGTGTGTTATACAATATAATGCTAGGAATAGGGTGTGTTCACAATATAATGTTAAGAATAGGGTGTGTTAAACAATATAATGTTAGGAGTAGGGTGTGTTAAACAATATAATGTTAGGAATAGGGTGTGTTATACAATATAATGCTAGGAATAGGGTGTGTTACACAATATAATGCTATGAATAGGGTGTGTTACACAATACAATGCTAGGAATAGGGTGTGTTACACAATATAATGCTAGGAATAGGGTACCATTTCAGACGCAGTCAGAGAATCAGCTGGTGTGATGTCGCTCCACCAGTCATACCTATGATACATCACCTCTCTGCTGTATAAATGAATAGCGTATGGCATGTAGAGACATATGGCCAGGGTAAACACATGACATGCTATTTGACATGATGCCTGACAGGGATGAGGCTTAGAGCTGGGAATCCTACTGGTCTTATTAAGGAATCTGTAAACGTTTACACTCTGCATGATGCCTTCACACATACCTCCCTACACACACACACACACACACACACACACACACACACACACACACACACAGACAGACAGACACACTTTATAATACCCACCAAACGCAGCATTAAATTATTCATATACACTCTTGATTGGAAACCCACCCACAGCTACTACTGTCACCACATTCCGTGAATGAGATGTGTATGTATATACAGTCGTATGAAAAAGTTTGGGCACCCCTGACAATTTCCATGATTTCCATTTATAAATAATTGTGTGTTTGGATCAGCAATTTCATTTTGATCTATCAAATAACGGATGGACACAGTAATATTTCAGTAGTGAAATTAGGTTTATTGGATTAACAGAAAATGTGCAATATGCATCAAAACAAAATTAGACAGGTGCATAAATTTGGGCACTGTCACGTTCTGACCTTAGTTCCTTTGTTATGTCTTTATTTTCGTTTGGTCAGGGCGTGAGTTGGGGTGGGCATTCTATGTTGTTTTTTCTATGTTTTGTTCTGTGTGTTATATTTCTATGTGTTTGGCCTAGTATGGTTCTCAATCAGAGGCAGGTGTCAATCGTTGTCTCTGATTGAGAATCATACTTAGGTAGCCTGTTTTCCCACAACCCATGGGTAGTTGTTTTCCGTTTTAGTGTTTTCACCATTCGGGACTGTTTTGGTTTTCATTTTTATTCTCTTGTTCTTTTTGTATTCGTTCTCATGAAAAGTAATTATGGATACGTACCACGCTGCATTTTGGTCCTCCTCTCCTTCCACCAACGAGAATCGTTACAGGCACCCGAATAGAAAAATCACATCAATATTTAGTAGAGCCTCATTTTGCTAAAATAAAAGCCTCTAGATGCTTCCCATAGCCTCTAATGAGTGTCTGGATTCTGGATGAAGGTATTTTGGACCATTCCTCCTTACAAAACATCTCCAGTTCAGTTAGGTTTGATGGTTGCCGAGCATGGACAGCCCGCTTCAAATATGCGTTTGAATACCTCAAGCGACTCTGTTTGTGGCGTGTGTGCAGAAAAGGCGTCTTCCGCATCACTCTCCCATACAGCTTCTCCTTGTGCAAAGTGTGCTGAATTGTTGAACGATGCACAGTGACACCATCTGCAGCAAGATGATGTTGTAGGTCTTTGGAGGTGGTCTGTGGGCTGTTTTTGACCGTTCTCACCATCCTTCGCCTTTGCCTCCGATATTTTACTTGGCCTGCCACTTCTGGCCTTAACAAGAACTGTGCCTGTGGTTTTCCATTTCCTCACTATGTTCCTCGCAGTGGACACTGACAGCTTAAATCTCTGCGATAGCTTTTTGTAGCCTTCCTCTAAACCATAATGTTGAACAATCTTTGTTTTCAGGTCATTTGAGAGTTGTTTTGAGGCCCCATGTTGCCACTCTTCAGAGGAGATTCAAAGAGAACAACAACTTGCAATTGGCCACCTTAAATACCTTTTCTCATGATTGGATGCACTTGTCTATGAAGTTCAAGGCTTAATGAGCTCACCAAACCAATTGTGTGTTCCAATTATTCAGTGCTAAGTAGTTACAGGTATTCAAATCAACAGAATGACAAGGGTGCCCACATTTTTGCATAGCCTATTTTTCACATCTGATTTAATTTCATACAACTTAATATTGCTACACTAAAAATCTTTGTCTGGACAATACCCCAGTACTCAGCTTTTATTAGAAAATGAATGGAATGCCACTGTAATTGGCCACCTTGCAATTGGCCACCTTAAATACCTTTTCTCATTATTGGATGCACTCACAGTGGCATGCCATTCATTTTCTAATAAAAGCTGAGTACTGGGGTATTGTCATTTTCTGTGACGACAGAGTCAATTATTATGCAGCCTCAGAGGGGTGCCCAAACTTTTTCATACCACTGTATTGTGTTAGGAGACATAGAGACCTGGGCTTTTTATAAGAGGACTTCTTTACAATACTGAGGTCTACTCCACATAGCCACACTCTTAGAAAAAAAGGTGCTATCTAGAACCTTAAAGGGTTCTTTGGCTGTCCCCATTGGAGAACCCTTTGAAAAACCCTTTTTGGTTTCAGGTAGAATGCCTTTTCCATCCAAAGAACCCTTTTGGAACCCTTCTTTCTAAGAGTGTAGTTAAGTGACAGTGAATCAGGCTGTGCTGAACTGCACCTCATTGACAGTGCTTAACCCCTGTCTTTTGCAGCGACTGTACACAGAACATGATTGGTGCTCAGACTTCAATAGGTCCAGTAGTTGTTGTTATGGTAGAAAGGCGTGGGCAGTGTTTGTATTGGAGAATCTAACTAGTCGTGACACACAAAAGCAGCACAGCGCTTCGAGAGCTTATTCCTGGCTCCCATAAAAGCTATTGTTCTGAGAGCAATAAGAATATCAGTGCACCTGTCCTATACTCAGGCGTACGCTTGCACACACACACAAACACACACACACAAACACACACACAAGGCAAAGGGAGTTTTTTCATCTCACATAGTCATCAGATCTTAAAAGATGTCGATCTATATACACCGTTTTCACATTTAGCTGTATTCCAGTAAGATAGAAACAGCTTTTTGAAATTTGATTTAGCAGCGCCATTTTGTTGCTATGTATTTCAGTGAATTAATTGTAAAATGTCTGTAACACTAATACATTTTTTACCATGCCTTTTGAAGAAGAGAGTGCTTTGTGACTAACGGTCTGTGTCTGTCATGTTTCACCAGTTACCCCATTACTCATGAAACCAATTCAAATGAATGATTTAATCAAAGGACAGAAATCACTACAGAGAAAAGCTCTACAACTGTTTTCCCACCACAGGGTCCATATTGGCCCTGGTGGAAGTAGTGCAGTAACTAGAGAATAGAGTGTCATTTGGGACGAAGCCTATAATAACATGTTACATCACAGCCTCTGTAGTAACCTGTGCTTGATCCATCACTGTACTGTCTCTGTCTCTGTCTCTGTACATAACACTCAGCGTGTCAGACCCCAACATTGAGTTTCTGCAAGACATAGGATTTTTCAAATCCGTGTCTCTTGCACACCGCAAGACTGTGTTAGCCTGTAGAACTAAACGCTTATCTTGTGCAGCTAAGGCAAGGCCTTAGGTCTCAGGTAAACTACACTGAACAAAAATATAAACACAACATGTAAAGTGTTGGTCCCATGTTTAATGAGCTGAAATAAAAGATCCCAGAAATCCATTTACCTGAGACGTGTGGCATATCAAGAAGCTGATTAAACAGCATGATCATTCCACAGGTGCACTTTGTGCTGGGGACAATAAAAGGCCACTCTAAAATGTGCCGTTTTGTCACACAATGCAAAGCCCCCGATGTCTCAAGTTATGAAGGAGTGTGCAATTTTCATGCTGACTGCAGGAATGTCTACCAGAGCTGTTGCCAGATAATTGAATGTTCATTACTCTACCATAAATGACCTCCAACGTCGTTTTAGAGAATTTAGCAGCCCGTCCAGCCGGCCTCACAACCGCAGACCACTTGTATGGTGTTGTGTGGGCGAGCAGTTTGCTGATGTCAATGTTGTGAACAGATTGCCCCATGGTGGCGGTGGGGTTATGGTATGGGCAGGCATAAGCTACGGACAACGAACACAATTGCATTTTATCAATGACAATTTGAATGTGATGAGATCCTGAGATCCATTGTCGTGCCATTCATCCGCCGCCGTCACCTCATGTTTCAGCATAATAATGCACGGCACCCATGTTTTGTACACAATTCCTGGAAGCTGAAAATGTCCCAGTTCTTCCATTGCCTGCATACTCACCAGACAAGTACCCCATTGAGCATGTTTAGGATGCTCTAGCAACTTCTCACAGTCATTGAAGAGGAGTGGGACCACATTCCACAGGCCACAATCAACAGCCTGATCAACTCTATGTGAAGGAGATGTGTCGCGCTGCATGAAGCAAGTGGTGGTCACACCAGATACTGACTGGTTTTCTGATCAACTCCCCTACCTTTTTTTAATGTACAGTATCTGTGGCCAACAGATGCATATCTCTATTCCCAGTCATGTGAAATCCATAGATTGGGGCCTCCTGAATTTATTTCAATTGACTGATTTCCTTATATGAAATGTAACTCAGTAAAATCTTCAAAATTGTTTTCATGTTGCGTTTGTATTTTTGTTCAGTATAGTTACGTGAGTGTGGTTCGCCATCTGAACCTCATCCATTACCAAAGCCCCTTTGTCTTTCTTTACACACTGATGCACAGAGTCAAGAAACGTCTTCACTTTCCGAGCAATTAGTCAGAGAAATGAGAGGAACCAACCCCCGGGCCAATCTGGACACAGTGGAAACGTGAGTTAGAACTGCAAACAGAACAGAATTACCACCACGACATGTCATGCAGTGTCTCCACGGCAACAGCCACGTCGCTACAGTTGTTCGCGCATGTGCTCATCTCCCCTCCTAAATCAGGACGATCACACGCTACTTATAGATTACAAGCAGTTGGCAGTGTTGGTGATGATGATGATGATGACGATGAGGATTTGATTTGAAAATCTCACTATAGTCAAATTCAGGAAATAATTCTACAGTTTTGGTTTCTTTTTACACACAACAAGCACAGCCAAAATGTTTACTGAAGTCTGTAGTTGTTCTCTCTTGTATGACTTCTCAAAATCATTATGACAGTTCTGTGTCCAGACTTGTGGATATCGACTTTTTTAGTTCACACATGCTGTGCAGGCACAGTTACAAAAACACCCACAAATCTAGTTGTTTCAACTCATTATAATTAAGTAACTGGTTCCACAGCCTTTTTTTTGTTCACTCAAATATACGGTCAAAGTGTTTCCTGAACTTAACATTTTTAGTTGGTTCCAACTTGAGAAAATGTAGGAAACAATTCTGTCCACTTAAAATAATTTATTTTCTCAATTTGTCTTACTGTATATGTTCATTCAATCCCAATTTTTATTTTTGGTATCTTAACTAAAAAAAGGCTGCGTACTGTATCTAGTTACACAAACAGATTGTAACATACAATGTTTGACACACATTGTACATGTTCATTTATACAGTAATTATTATTCAACATGTCCTCACCTGGGATTTGAACTCACAACCTCTTGTTTCATGAGATTCTTAACTTCCTGCTACACCACCATGTCTGTGTCAAATACCAGTTCATCTGACTATTCTCTCATCATTGATTTGATTTACTTATTTAATCAATTTGAGGTTTTTCTGTATAGTTGTCTAATGTTGGTGGGGCATATTTCTTTGTTTTAATGTTACTCCTTAATCACTATGATAAATAAAATAGTTTTTCTTGAGTGTACTTTTAACATAGCAGAGGTATACTTTGAAGTGCAAAGTGTAGCAATACCATTGAAATCAGTTATTGACACAGACATAGTTGTGTAGCAGGAAGATTGAAATGCTGTGAACCCAGAGGTTGTGAGTTCAAATCCCAGGAGCTGACATGTTGAATACTAATTAATGTATAAATAAACATGAATGTGCACAATGTAATCATGTATGTTGAATACGTTGTACGTTGAAAGCACTGTGTTTGAAACTAGTTCCACAGCCTCCTTTTTGGGAAAACGCCAAAAATAATAATTTCTATTTGAATTGAGAAAACAATTTTTCTAAAGTTTACTTAATTTTTGTCTACGTTTCCTCATGTTGGAGCTAAGGTTGGGCCGACTAAAAATGTTACATTCAGGTAACACTTTGACCGAAAAGTTGAGTAAACAAAAAAAAAGGCTGTGGAATCAGGTACTTAATAATATTTATTTTAAACTATTGTTTTTACACACACACACACACACACACACACACACACACACACACACACACACACACACACACACACACACACACACACACACACACACACACACACACACACACACACACACACACACGCGGTTCATTCTGCCCTTCTGATGTCTGTCTATCCAGCTAGCACTAACAACTACAGCCAATATTATCAGCCTATGGATACAGTATTATCAGCCTTGTGTACATAACGTGTACCGTTCGTAACGTGTACCCCTCACATGGCAAGCCGTTAGTGTCAAGTCAAGTGACTCATCCTCCTGCGGAATGTTTTGATGGGGGAAAAATGGTTAGGCAAAACTGCTACGCTGTGGCCACATAAACTCTTTATTCATATGGAACGTGTCTCTTACAGTGTAATCATAATGTAATAACTACAATATCATTTCCATAACTATCCAGCTCATGTAGATAGGCTATAGCAAGATTTTGATTCATTGGATAATATTTTAAACATGTTCGTATTATTCAAACATAACTGGCTCCTAACCCCTTCTCCATCTGTGGAAACCAGAAACGCATGAGCCATGGGCTGAGTATGAGCCAGGTCAGGTAAACTCATTATAAGGCAAGTCATCAATACACTCTACAGCCATGCATAGCCATGGGCTGACCCACTTATAAAACACAGTGTACAATACTATATCTATAGGTTATATAGACTCTCCCTGTAGTGGCCCTGGTCCTTTATCAAATTCCATTTTTTTTAAGAAAAGGAAATTGTGTTCATACTGTTGACTTCTCTGTTATCATGAGAGGCTCACTGCTCCTCCTATCATTCACTTCCCTATGGGATGTCTCAGTCTGCACTGAGACACTGGAGCCCATGAGGGGGTCCAATCAGGTCAACGGCTGGATCGAGTAAAAAAAAATAGTGGCTCAGGTAGTGCAGCTCATCCAGGATGGCAAATCAATGCGAGCTGTGGCAAGAAGGTTTGCTGTGTCTGTCAGCGTAGTGTCCAGAGCATGGAGGCACTACCAGGAGACAGGCCAGTACATCAGGAGATGTGGAGTAGGCCGTAGGAGGGCAACAACCCAGCAGCAGGACCGCTACCTCCGCCTTTGTGCAAGGAGGAGCACTGCCAGAGCCCTGCAAAATGACCTCCAGCAGGCCACAAATGTGCCGCGAGGAAATATATATTTTAAATCAGTGTGGCCGTCCGGACCTCGTTAAAGGTCTAGGGTTTACTAAATGTTATTTGTTTCAGCTTTACTCCAAATGCATTACAGCGTTATTGTCACCATGACCTATGTATAATCATTATCATTACCTAGGCCATAGGTAATGCCTGCCTGTCCGTGTGTGTGTGTGAATACATGCGTGCTTGTAGGTGTTTGTAGGCTATGTTACCTTCATTTTACCACGCCTCCACATTTGGAATGCTGCCCAGGAATATTTTCTATTTCTCCTGGATTGTACGACAACATACTTTGTGAAAGGCTCATGGGTTATGACATAATCTGTAATGAATCAGCAAGTGGAGCTGCTTTCTCTAGCCTCTGTACAGCCGGCTGTGTTGCGTGTCTTTGAACAGGTTTCACTGGACCTGGAACGTGATGTAACAGATGGCTAGAATGTTTTTATGGAAAATCAAATAGTTAGTCAAAACTGCTACGTTGTGGCTTACATCCATATGAACTCTTTATTCATGGAACGTATCTCGTACAGAATCATTACAATGTAATAACACTTGTATATAATTTGAGTTTCCATACCTATCTAGATAAAACCAAGTGTTTAAGATCTGAACACATAAGTAAACACTTTTCTGTAACACTTTTTAAACGCGCCAATGTATTTAGAGTTCCAATGAAAACGTGTCACAATGTTTCGATTGTAAAGACCAGAACACTTTTTAAACACATGAACACGTTTATTCAACACTAAAACTGGGGATGTTGTTTTAACAGGGTGTAAAGTTGTTTGCGTATTTCCAAGCATGCCTTTCAAGTGAATGTGAGCGAGACCCACCCATGACCGTGTTTGTTAGTGAAATAGATTGCTGCGTTCAATGATATCCCTGAAGCCTTCACAAAGTGACTGCCTAAGTGAATGTGTTTCAATTAAAAGTAAACCTTTTCTAACCACATACTGTATTATACATTTCATAAGGCCTTTAGTGATGGCCTAGTTATCCTCAACATTGTGGTCTGAAAATCCTGGCTCATGGGCCACATCAGACGTGCCAGTCACAATACGTTGGTTTGTGAAGTGATTTGAGGGAGGACACCCAACAATTAGAATATTTTTTCAACCACAAGCTGCACCGAGTGACTGCTATGGTGAAGGACTTAAAAAACAAGACTACCTAAACCATCTAAACTGGAACAACCATCTCAGTAGCAGGTGCAATAAATCCAACCCCTTACCGATTGGATTAGTTTAGAACAATAGAAGTTATTTGTCTCTGTATAGTATAAGATCAATTCATCAGTCAATGTGCATGAGGAAACAGATATTCAAAGAAACATTTTCTAAAAATCTACCTGCAAAAAAATCATGCTGGGAAATATGATGAGGCCCTTCCCATATATTCTCACTCTGAGAGAGTTAACGGAAATTAAGTCAACATGGTCGAATAACAGCAACACCAAGATTTCTTGAATCAAATGTCCTGTTCAGTTGTGCTGAAACGTAGGTAAGGGGACAGACGTTCCTAACCCTCATCTAAATTAAAGACAGGGAAAGTCACATCAATTTCTAATGACTAAATGTGTTCCACGATGGGAAAGTAAACACTAGTGTTTAAAATCTGAACAGTAAGGAGATATAGGTGTTCTCCTGGTTGGAAACTGACTGGAAACAGCTGACTGTCATGTTTAGTCTTGCATTCTAAACGCCTGTGTTAAGATGAGAATGCTTACTGGCAAATCTAAATAGCTAATGGTTAAGTTTTAAACACTGACATTTAGGTTCTAAACGTGTCCCATGTTTCACATGTCCACATCACTAAGGAATTATCATGGTCCAGACACACCAACGCAGTCGTGAATCTTTCCAGCCTCTTCCCCCTCAGGAGCCTGGAAAGATTTGGCAGCTGCATTGAGAGCATCATGACTGGCTGCATCACCGCTTGGTGTGGCAACTGCTTGGCATCCGACCGCAAGGTGCTACAGAGGTTTGTGCGTACGGCACAGTACATAACTAGGGCCGAGCTCCCTGCCATCCAGGACCTCTATACCAGGCACCTCAATTACCTCGTACCCCTGCACATCGACTCGGTGCTGGCACCCCATGTATGTAGCCATGTTATCGTTACTCATTGTGTATTTACAATGCATTCTGAAAGAATTCAGACCCCTTCCCTTTTGCATAATCTACAGCCTTATTCTAAAATTGATCAAAAAATTATCCCAACCAATCTACACACATTAACCCATAATGATTAAGCGAAAACAGTTTTTTTGAATTTAACAAATTTCTTCTTATTTACATAAGTACTCAGACCCTTTGCTATGAGACTCGAAATAGAGCTCACGTGCATCCTGTTTCCATTGATCCTCCTTGATGTTTCTAGAACTTGACTGGAGTCCACCTGTGGTAAATTAAATTGATTGAACATGATTTGGAAAGGCACACACTTGTCTATATAAGGTCCCACAGATGACAGTGCATGTCAGAGCAAAAACAAAGCCATGAGGTCCAAGGAATTGTCCGTAGAGCTTCAAGACAGGATTGTTTCGAGGCAAAACATCTCTGCAGCATTGAAGGTCCCCAAAAACACAGTGGCCTCCATCATTCATCAATGGAAGAAGTTTGGAAGCACCAAGACTCTTCCTAGAGTTGGCCGCCCGGCCAAACTAAGCAATCGGGGGAGAAGGGACTTGGTCAGGGAGGTGACCAAGAACCCGATGGTCACTCCGACAGAGCTCCAGAGTTCCTCTGTGGAGATGGGATAACCTTCCAGAAGGATAACCATCTATGCAGCACTCCACCAATGAGACCTTTATGGTAGAGTGGCCAGGCGGAAGCCACTCCTCACATGACAGGCCTCCCGAGTGGCGCAGCGGACTAAGGCACAGCATCGCAATGCTAGAGGCATTACTACAGACCAGGGTTCATTCCCGGGCTGTGCCACAAGTCCAATGGGACAGCGCACAATTGGCTCAGCGTCGTCCGGCTTAGGGTAGGGTTTGGCCGGAGGGGCTTTACTTTTCTCATCGCGCCCTAGCAACTCCTTCTGGCGGGCCAGATGCCTGCAAGCTGACCCCGGTCGGCAGTTGAACGGTGTTTCATTCGACACATTGGTGAAGCTGGCTTCCGGGTTAAGCTGGCGGGTGTTAAGGAGCACGGTCAGGTGGGTCATGTTTTGGAGGACACATGACTCGACCTTCACCTCTCCCGAGCCCGTTGGGGAGTTGCAGCAATGAGACAAGATCGAAATTGGGGAGAAAATGAATAAGGCACACGGCACGCTTGGAGTTTGCCAAAAGGCACCTAAAGCACTCTCAGATCATGAGAAACAAGATTCTCTCGTCTGATGTAACCAAGATTGAACTCTTTGGCCTGAATGCCAAGCGTCACGTCTGGAGGAAACCTGGCACCATCCCTACGGTGAAGCATGGTGGTGGCAGCATCATGCTGTGGGGATGTTTTTCAGCGGCAGGGACTGGGAGACAAGCAGGATTGAGGGAAAGATTAACAGAGCAAAGTACAGAGAGATTATTGATGAAAGCCTGCTCCAGAGAGCTCAGGACCTCAGACTGAGGTGAAGGTTCACCTTCCAACAGGAGAACGACCCTAAGCACACAGCCAAGACACCTCAGGAGTGACTTCGGAACAAGTCTCTGAGTGTCCTTGAGTGGCCCAACCAGAGCCCAGACTTGAACTCGATCGAACATCTCTGGAGAGACTTGAAAATAGCTGTGCAGCGACGCTCCCCATCCAACCTGACAGAGCTTGACAGGATCTGCAGAGAAGAATGGGAGAAACTCTCCAAATACAGGTGTGCCAAGTTCGTAGTGTCATACCCAAGAAATCTCAAGGCTGAAATCGCTGCCAAAGATGCTTCAACAAAGTACTAGGTAAAGGGTCTGAATACTTATGTAAATGTATTATTTCCATTTTTTATTTTGAATACATTTGCAAAAATTTCTAAAAACCTGTTTTTGCTTTGTCATTTTGTGGTATTGTGTGTAGCTCGATGAGGGAAAGAAAATAATTTAATTCCTGTTGGGGAGTTGCAGCGATGAGACAAGATCAAAATTGGGGGTAAAATACATTTATTTTATAATAAGGCACTTGACAGCCCGCTTGGAGTTCGACAAAACCCACCTAAAGCACTCAGACCATGAGAAACAAGATTATCTGGTCTGATGTAACCAAGATTGAACTCTTTGGCCTGAACACCAAGTGTCACGTCTGGAGGCAATCTGGCACCATCCCTACGGTGATGCATGGTGGTGGCAGCATCATGCTGTGGGGATGTTTTTCAGAGGCAGGAACTGGGAGACTAGTCAGATCGAGAGAAAGATGAACAGAGCAAAGTATAGAGAGATTCTTGATGAAAGCCTGCTCCAGAGAGCTCTGGACCTCAGACTGGGATGAAGGTTCACCTTCCAACAGGAGAACGACCCTAAGCAAAGACAACAAAGCGTGGCTTCGGGACAAGTCTCTGAATGTCCTTGAGTGCCAACAAACACATGTAAATAAGATAACATTCCACCTATTCCACTCCAGCCATTACCAAGAGCCCGTCCTCACCAATTAAGGTGCCACCAATTTCCTGTGGTTTACATTCAACAATGGAAATATGGCCAAACTCTAAATGGATCGTTTCACATTCAAATAGATCTAACCAGCTCATTCTACATGTAGATACAACTCTAAAGCCCATTCATCTGAATGTTCTTTAGCTGCTGTAACTTATAAAGTACAATGAAAGGGTACTACCTGAATTTACACTCTCCAGTAGCCAGTTAATAAGTTTTGCTAGGCTTATCTGAAGACGTGCTTAGTGCATTAGTTCCCTTTGCACCGTTAAGTGCCCGTGTTGAATAATATACTACGTAGATGGTGTCCATAGCGTAGATGGTGTCCCCCGCACCTCTATGCTTCAGAGGGGTTGGGTTAAATGCAGAAGACACATTTCGGTTGAATGCAATCCGTTGCGCAACTGACTAGATCTCCCTTTTCCCTAATGTAGGCCTAAAGCCCACCTGCTCTGATCTTTGATACAGTTTAATCAAATATTGTTTGGGGGAAAATAATTATTGATATTGATTTCTGTCTGATGAAAACCTCTTCTCTCCAAAACAGAAACTTTTCAGGAATTTGGAAAAATGACCATATTTTCCCATTAACGAAAATACAATTATGAAACTTCAGAAACAATTTAGAAAATATTTTCTTGGTCCTAGAATCATTAAATGATCAGTATACATTGAGGGGAGTTACTGCTTTAAATAAATGTAAACAAATCAAATAAATGAAAATAGGTTAAAATGTAGGCCTACCCTCAGTGTAGAAACAATGCTATCTAATCTACTGTCTGTCTTTTCTTGGCCCTCTACAAAAACCATTATGAGTTTGTCTTGTTTAATAGAAATGCTGATTCACCTTAAAATCCATTGTTTTGGGGATGAGAGCTGCTTAAAGAGATGTCCATATTGTGGCAAAGATCAAAGGAGGCTAAACCTTTCACTTTAAGGTTGGCAATACCACTTCAATCAACTAACAAACATGTTCATTATAGGCCCTAAGGTAAATATAGGCCATACAAATCTGTACATAAAAGGAACCAGACTACTCTGAATATGTTTTGTTTTATTTTCTTTATTTCACCTTTATTTAACCAGGTAGGCTAGTTGAGAACAAGTTGTCATTTACAACTGCGACCTGGCCAAGATAAAGCAAAGCCATGCGTCACAAACAACAACACAGAGTTACACATGGAATCAATAAATATACAGTCAAAAATACAATAGAAAAAGGTCTATATACAGTGTGTGCAAATTAGGTAGGATAAGGGAGGTAAGGCGATAAATAGGTCATAGTGGCGAAATAATTACAATATGGCAATTAAACAATGGAGTGATAGATGTGCAGGAGATGAATGTGCAAGTAGATACTGGGGTGCAAAGGAGCAAAATAAATAAAATAAATAACAGTATTGGGATGAGGTAGTAGGATGGGCTATTTATAGATGAGCTATGTACAGGTGCAGTGATCTGTGAGCTGTTCTGACAGCTAGTGCTTAAAGTTAGGGAGGGAGATATGAGTCTCCAGCTTCAATGATTTTTGCAGTTTGTTCCAGTCATTGGCAGCAGAGAACTGGAAGGAACGGCGGCCAAAGGAGTAATTGGCTTTGGGGGTGACCAGTGAAATATACCTGCTGGAGCGCGTGCTACGGGTGGGTGCTGCTATGGTGTCCAGTGAGCTGAGACAAGGCGGGGCTTTACCTATCAAAGACTTATACAGTGGGGAGAACAAGTATTTGAAACACTGCTGATTTTGCAGGTATTCCTACTTACAAAGCATGTAGAGGTCTGTATTTTTTATCATAGGTACACTTCAACTGTGAGAGATGGAATCTAAAACAAAAATCCAGAAAATCACATTGTATGATTTTTAAGTAATGAATTTGCATTTTATTGCATGACATAAGTATTTGATACATCAGAAAAGCAGAACTTAATATTTGGTACAGAAACCTTTGTTTGCAATTACAGAGATCATACGTTTCCTGTAGTTCTTGACCAGGTTTGCACACACTGCAGCAGGGATTTTGGCCCACTCCTCCATACAGACCTCCAGATCCTTCAGGTTTCGGGGCTGTCGCTGGTCAATACGGACTTTCAGCTCCCTCCAAAGATTTTCTATTGGGTTCAGGTCTGGAGACTAGCTAGGCCACTCCAGGACCTTGAGATGCTTCTTACAAAGCCACTCCTTAGTTGCCCTGGCTGTGTGTTTCGGGTCGTTGTCATGCTGGAAGACCCAGCCACGACCCATCTTCAATGCTCTTACTGAGGGAAGGAGGTTGTTGGCCAAGATCTCGCGATACATGGCCCCATCCATCCTCCCCTCAATACGGTGCAGTCGTCCTGTCCCGTTTGCAGAAAAGCATCCCCAAAGAATGATGTTTCCACCTCCATGCTTCACGGTTGGGATGGTGTTCTTGGGATTGTACTCATCCTTCTTCTTCCTCCAAACACGGCGAGTGGAGTTTAGACCAAAAAGCTCTATTTTTGTCTCATCAGACCACATGACCTCCTCCCATTCCTCCTCTGGATCATCCAGATGATCATTGGCAAACTTCAGACGGGCCTGGACATGCGCTGGCTTGAGCAGGGGGACCTTGCGTGCGCTGCATGATTTTAATCCATGACGGCGTAGTGTGTTACTAATGGTTTTCTTTGAGACTGTGGTCCCAGCTCTCTTCAGGTCATTGACCAGGTCCTGCCGTGTAGTTCTGGGCTGATCCCTCACCTTCCTCATGATCATTGATGCCCCACGAGGTGAGATCTTGCATGGAGCCACAGACCGAGGGTGATTGACCGTCATCTTGAACTTCTTCCATTTTCTAATAATTGCGCCAGCAGTTGTTGCCTTCTCACCAAGCTGCTTGCCTATTGTCCTGTCCCATCCCAGCCTTGTGCAGGTCTACAATTTTATCCCTGATGTCCTTACACAGCTCTCTTGTCTTGGCCATTGTGGAGAGGTTGGAGTCTGTTTGATTGAGTGTGTGGACAGGTGTCTTTTATACAGATAATGGGTGGAGAACAGGAGGGCTTCTTAAAGAAAAACTAACAGGTCTGTGAGAGCCGGAATTCTTACTGGTTGGTAGGTGTTCAAATACTTATGTCATGCAATAAAATGCAAATGAATTACTTAAAAATCATACAATGTGATTTTCTGGATTTTTGTTATAGATTCCGTCTCTCACAGTTGAAGTGTACCTATGATAAAAACTACAGACCTCTACATGCTTTGTAAGTAGGAAAACCTGCAAAATCGGCAGTGTATCAAATACTTGTTCTCCCCACTGTAGATGACCTGGAGCAAATGGGTTTGGCGGCAAATATGAAGCGAGGGCCAGCCAACGAGAGCATACAGGTCGCAGTGGTGGGTAGTATATGGGGATTTGGTGACAAAACGATTCAGATTTTAAAAAAACTTTACGGAAAAAGCAAACCATGCAATAATCTGAGACGGCGCTCAGAACAATAGCCAAATTAGCCGCCATGTTGGAGTCAACAGAAACCAGAAAATACACGATAAATGTTTCCTTACCTTTGATGAACTTCATCAGAATACAGTCCTAGAAATCCCAGGTCCACAATAAATGCTTGATTTGTTCAATATTGTCCGTTATTTATGTCCAATTAGCTACTTTGGTTAGCACGTTTGGTAAACATTTCCAACGTCACAAAGCGCGTCCACTATAACGTGACGAAATGTCCAAAAGTTCCATAACAGTCAGTAAAAACATGTCAAACAATGTACTGAACCAATCTTTAGAATGTTGTTAACATACATCTTGAATAACGTTCCAACCGGAGAATTAGATTGACTTCAGTTGAGCGATGGAACGGAGCTGCCTATCACGTGAACGCGCGTGGTCAAAGCATGGTCAGCTCATTGCAGTGGTGACTAATTCCTGTCTCCTTCGGCCCCCCTTCACATTAGAGTCATCAGACAAAGTTCTATTGACTGTTGACATCTAGTGGAAGCCGTAGGAAGTGAAAATTCATCAATATCTTGCTGGAGAATTTCAATCAGAGCTTGTTTGAAAATCTGCCACCCTCAGAAAAAATCCAAACAGGAAGTGGAACTTCTCAGGTTTTTGCCTGCCATATGAGTTCTGTTATACTCACAGACATAATTCAAACAGTTTTAGAAACTTCAGAGTGTTTTCTATCCAATACTAATAATAATATGCAAATATTAGCAACTATGGCTGAGGAGCAGGCCGTTTACTCTGGGCACCTCTGTGCACCTTTCATCCAAGCTACTCAATACTGCCCCTGCAGTCATGTGAAATTAACACAGGGTCCAAAGAAGGGCCAGAAGTATACAGAATGGTGTCGTCTGCGTAGAGGTGGATCAGAGAATCACCAGCAGCAAGAGCGACATCATTGATGTATACAGAGAAGAGAGTCGGCCCGAGAATTGAACCCTGTGGCACCCCCAGACGACTGCCAAAGGTCCGGACAACAGGCCCACCGATTTGACACACTGAACTCTATTTGAGAAGTAGTTGGTGAACCAGGCGAGGCAGTCATTTGAGAAACCAAGGCTGTTGAGTCTGCCGATAAGAATGTGGTGATTGACAGAGTCGAAAGCCTTGGCCAGGTTGATGAATACAGCTGCACAGTATTGTCTCTTATCGATGGCGGTTATGATATCGTTTAGGACCTTGAGCATGGCTGAGGTGCACCCATGACCAGCTCTGAAACCAGATTGCATAGAGGAGAAGGTACGGTGGGATTCGAAATGGTCGGTGATCTGTTTGTTATCTTGGCTTTCGAAGACCTTTGAAAGGCAGGGTAGGATAGATATAGGTCTGTATCAGTTTGGGTCTAGAGTGTCCCTCCCTTTAAAGAGGGGGATGACCGCGGCAGCTTTCCAATCTTTGGGGATCTCAGACGATACGAAAGAGAGGTTGAACAGGCTAGTAATAGGGGTTACAACAATTTTGGCAGATCATTTTAGAAAGAGAGGGTCCAGATTGTCTAGCCCGGGTGATTTGTACGGGCCCAGATTTTGCCGCTCTTTCAGAACATCAGCTATCTGGATTTGGGTGAAGAAGAAATGGGGAGGCTTTGGCAAGTTGCTGTGGGGGGTGCAGGGCTGTTGACCGGGGTAGGGGTAGCCAGGTGGAAAGCGTGGCCAGCCGTAGAAAAATGCTTATTGAAATTCTTAATTATCGTGGATTTATCGGTGGTGACAGTGTTTCCTAGCCTCAGTGCAGTGGGCAGCTGGGAGGAGGAGGTGCTCGTATTCTCCATGGACTTTACAGTGTCCCAGAACTTTTGGGAGTTTGTGCTACAGGATGCAAATTGCTGTTTGAAAAAGCTAGCCTTTGCTTTCCTAACTGCCTGTGTATATTGGTTCCTAACTTCCCTGAAAAGTTGCATATCGCAGGGGCTATTCAATGCTAATGCAGTAAAAACAGGATGTTTCTGTGCTGGTCAAGGACAGTCAGGTCTGGAGTGAACCAAGGGCTATATCTGTTCCTGGTTCTAAATGTTTTTGAATGGGGCATGCTTATTTAAGATGGTGAGGAAAGCACTTTTAAAGAATAACCAGGCATCCTCTACTGACTGGATGAGGTCAATATCCTTCCAGGTCGATTAGAAAGGCCTGCTCGCTATGTGCTAAACTTGTAGGCCTTACCTATATCTTAGAGCATATACATCTGTTAACTTCTATCAAATTGGATATAGTGACATCAGGCTAAAATTCGTTGGAGGAAAAGGAAGGACCTGATCATTTGGCTGAGAAAAGGTTATCTGCGTTTTATTCAGGCAGCTCGTACATGGCCATCTGCGGATCCTCCCTCGTGACGTGGCTGTAGGCAGCGCAGCCTGCAGGAGCTCGAGGATCTGTCCTTTCAGCAGCTCAGCTCATGTTCAAGCTGCAGCAACAACTGACAGAATGAACTTCAGATAAAGTTACGTTCACACAATAATGCAATTGTTGTAGATAGTCTGGTTAATATAATAGTACTTTAATACGTTTACATGCTTTGCAAGAAGAACGACTTCCCTAATAATATGTTTACATGGACACATCTGAAATCAGGCTGATGGGAAATGCAGAAAATCGCCAATCAAAATAAACGTTCTACTACAGTGACCATTATTTTTGTGAAGACTATTTGATTCTGAGTTCGGACATGTAAAGTTTGTATGTGAAAACTATCCACTTGCACATGCGTAGAAAGATTGCTCAGAAAACCAGGTGTGTTATCGGTGTGTGCTTACACCGACTATTAAAATAAACAGAGTAGGGTGTTAACATGACTAATGCCATAATCAGTTTAATATCGAATTTTTAGTGTGAATGTCAACGTATTGATGCCTCCACAGTTTTTTTTGTGTTGACGCTTTATCAATCACAACATCTTGTAACCTACCACTTGCTTGATCTGTCATTAAATCATGATGGAAATGTAAAGGACTCAAACCTATCTTCTACAGGGGTAATGCAGATGCAGCAAAAGTCGTGCAGTTGAAATTATTAGACATGTAGGCCTGTCATTATTTGGTTTCCAAAAATGTGTTCTAACCTATCTCAGTGGCGTGATAGGCTGATGGTGCAATGTGCTACTCGAGGGAATGATTGCATACAGTAACCTATAGGTCAAATTTTTTGTGTAGGCTACTGATCCTTTCTGATTAAATTGATTATCTGCTGAAATGTATAACGGAAATTGTCCGTTTATCTATGCAGACGCATTATTTCGATGCTACTGATGGTAGTAAATATGTTTTTATTATCTATAAAGTTGATGTGCAGAAATATTGCCATGCACAGGTGGCATTTTACTGTTATTGCATCATCATTCTGTTTCGCCTGTTAACATACCAGAGTTATTTAGCTAAAACGACATTTGACCTACTTTTCTAAAACAATATATGTTGCATAATGAATAGGTTTTAAGGGTTAATAGTGGGTAGTGGGTATAGACTGACTACATGTTGCTGGACTAAGTTTAGTGAAACACTTGTCTGCACAATGCTGTGTTGACTTTAATTCCTTGTGCTGTATAGTGGTTATAAGTTATGTAGCTATTTAAAATGGAGCCTTTTCTCCACCCACCGCCACGACCCTGACTGTGATTAGGCTATAGACTGTATATCACCGCATAACTAGCATTATCTTGACACAGTGGTTGTGCGTAATGCTGTTACGCAATTAAACCTCCATGGAGTGTAGACTGCAGACTCACCTATGGTGGTGATGACTGTGATGGCAAAGTAAAAAGATCCAGCAAATTTCCACTGAACCCCAGCCCTGTGGGGCTCGGCCTCCATAATGATGGTCTCCAGTTTGCGGTAGTCGTCCTCGCTAATGTTATATTTCCCTTGGAGACGCTTCTCCTCTGCCTCCAGCTGTTCTTTCTCCCGCATCTCGAAATCTGACTCCAGGGCATCGAACACCGCGGCCCCGACCAGCAGGTATGTGAACGTGCAGATGATCAGGGACAAGGTCCGCACGTTCTGCCGCTTCATGACCACCAGGAACCGGCGAGTGAGGGGCTCATGTCCCCTCGTATCCCCCGGGAAGGCTGCGCAGCAATCGGGAAAGCGTTGGCAGCGGCTGGAAGAGGAGGGACAGACTGGCGCGTGTTGGTGACGGTGGGTGCGCTGGACGGAGGAGCAGTAGTGGAGACTGCTATGTGTGTGATCCCTGTAACAGGTCCCCAGATCCTGCTCCGGGTTCGCAGAGAGACACAGGAGACTGCTCGATCGCCGGGACCACGAGCCCTGCAGCCTAGAAACTCTGCGCAAAACCTGCCCAAACCAAGTCCTCCCGGCGCGTAGTGCCATCAACAAGCAGCTGCTAGATTCCTCTGTTGTCTTCTTATCCAAGAGTCAACGTTTTTATAACGAATTCAATGAAACACATATGGCAAATGAATGATCGGTTATTTTCGTTGTGAATCTGTAAATGTTTGATGCGGTATTTTCAGGTTGTGTATCATGCATTCCTGGAAGATTTAAAGAGAAGTGAACAAATCCACGAGAGGTCAGATGAGGGTGAAGCATCTTTTCGCATTTGCTCCCAGTAAGTTTCAGTAAGCAGCAACCTGTTCATTTCGGCACCTCATCCTCAAGTGGCAGGCTATTTTTAACAACGAACCATCCCCCCATTCGCACATAATCAATTGACTGTGTGGAATCCAGAAATACAGCTCAGAAATAGAAGACATCGCTCGAAGTTATTTCCATTTGATTCACAATGTGCTGTGTTGAGTCGTCGATAAGACAAATAGGTAAATGAGGAGAGCAACACAACTGAGGATCCGGGAGAAAAAAAAGGCGACTCACTCAATTGATTCGCGCTGTGGGGATCTGAACCCAGGCAATGATCAACACATTGAACCAAACAGAGATGTAACACTGTGCACAGCATAATTCTTGTCCATTGCGCAATTATTTACTACAGATTCCTGTCCTTATATCGGATCATATTGCCATGCTTTACTGTAAAGATAAAACTATCCCAAAACCGTGACTCGAAGAACCACCTCGTGATCAAAACCGTGACTCGAAGAACCACCTCGTGATCTAATAAATCAACATTGACAACAGGTTCAGTTTCAAATGTTCCTTTCCTAGAATATTGACGTGGTGTTCTGCATCAGGACCAAAAGTGCATTGTCACTGTGTAGCCTACTTTAGCAACCAGGAGCAGGAGAACCCAAAATATCGGTATAGCCTAACTGATAAATGACAGAATTGGAAATTTCACAAAATCCAAATAACGAATGATCCTGGTGCATGTCTCCCATTAGGCGCGCGGTGACTACCGGCTCAGCTGCGAGCGTCCAAGTGCCCTCGAGGCTTGAGCTGAATTCTCCGCGGGCTTCCAATCAACTGGAGTTGAATAAGAAAAAACATCATTTTTTCCTCGTTAGTAGAAGTTACTTGAGGCCATGAATGAACGCTACTTTCAGAGAATAGAGAGACAGAGATGACGATGCCGAACACTGCGTGTCCTCACAGGCTACTGATGCTGAGTGTGTGGATTCTCTCTGCATCAAAGTTATCTCCTGTGAGAAGTGTGGCAGGCTAGATCATTTAAGAGACCGTTGCGATCTGATTATCCATCTGTTCTATTTTAGTACACTCTATTTGAAGACATTCCAATTGTTGAACATGTTTACTTCAATCCGTCTTCCTCCCCAGGGAGATCTCTTAATATCCCTCCCCACTTGTCACCCCACCCCTCTCCTCACCACACCTCCGGCAGCGACCACTGCCACTCATTATTAATACGAGTTTACTTTCAAATACATGACTGCCTCACATATGATTGCTCTGCCAGCCGGGTTAGCCCAAATCTAATGAAACGCTAAATCGTTGTATGTGCCGGTAGCCAGTAGCTGCTGTCCATGGTGCTAGTTTACAGTCCGGGTTCGCAAGCATGTGCAATGGAAGGACTAGGAAGCACAGTGTTGCAGCAGAAGAATGCATCCATCTATGAAGATGGGTGTTCAAAGAAACGGTATCTGTGTCAATTCCTCCTGTTCTTTTTCTGTAATTAGATATGATATAAGTCTGTATTTCCTTGATTGTGTAATTAACAACTCAAATATTGTAACAACATTGCAAAATTCAGAATTTCAGTTTAAATGAATTACAGTGAAGAAAAATATAAATGCAACATGCAACAACTTCAAAGACTTTGAGTTACAGTAAAAATTTGGAAATCAGTCAATTTAAATAAAATAATTAGGCCCTAATCTATGGATTTCACATGACTGGGAATACAGATATTCATCTATTGGTCACAGACATCTTAATGAAAATAGATGGGGTGAATCGTAAAACCAGTCAGTATCTGGTGTGACCACCATTTGCCTCATGCAACGCTACACATCTCCTTTGCATAGAGTAGATCAGGCTGTTGTTTGTGACCTGTGGAATATTGTCACACACCTCTTCAATGGCTGTGCGAAGTTGCTGGATATTGGCGGGATCTGGAACATGCTGTTGTACACCTCGACCCAGAGCATCCCAAACATGCTCAATGAGTACAGATCCTTGCGACATGGGGCCGTGCATTATCGCGCTGAAACATGAGGTCATGGTGGCCGATGAATGGCACGGCAATGGGCCTCAGGATCTCATCACATTATCTCAAATTTACATAAAATGCAATTGTGCTCGTTGTCCGTAGTTTATGCCTGCCCATACCATAACCCCACCGCCACCATGGGGCACTCTGTTCACAACATTGACATCAGCAAAATGCTCACCCACACAATGCAATCTGCCCGGTACAGTTGAAACCAGGATTCATCCATGAAGAGCACACCAGTGTGCCAGTGGCCAGGGCTGGTGTGGTTATGCATGGTCTGTGTTTGTGACGCTGGTTTGATGTACTGTCAAATTCTCTAAAACAACTTTGGAGGCAGATTATGGTAGAGAAATGAACATTAAATTATCTGGCAACAGCTCCGGTGAACATTTATGCAGTCAGCATGCCAATTGCAAACTCCTTCAACACTTGAGACATCTGTGGCATTGTGTTGTGTGACAAAACTGCACATTTTAGAGTGGCCTTTTATTGTCCCCAGCACAAGGTGCACCTGTGGGATAATCATGCCATTTAACCAGCTCTTGATATGCCACACCTGTCAGGTGGATGGATTATTTTGGCAAATGAGAAATGCTCTAACAGGGATGTAAACACATTTGTGCCAAGATTTGAAAGAAATCAGTTTTTTGTGTGTATGAAACATCTCTTGGATCTTTTATTTCAGCTGATGAAACATGGGACCAACACTTTACTTACCTGCTGCACTGATATTTTTGTTCAGCGTCTCTTTTAACATGGTGAACTGATCATTCCAAGGGGTAGATAGACCTATCAACCATCCCGCTCACATGCCCCTCTTTATCCAACAAAAACAAAACCTTAAGATTTCCACAGTTTGAAATCCAAGTATCAAAATGAATGATCTACAGGATTTACATAAGATCACAGCTTTCACATTCTCAGGATCAATATTTTGTCAGAAATTAAAAACAACTATTCTCTGGTCTGATGTCAGTTTCATTTGTATGGAAGACAGGCCTCAGAGTGCACCCAATCCACTCACTGTAATCAAGGCAATGTAGTGCCAATCCTTCAATACACTCTGACTCTATAATTTTGTCTTTTGTCTTTTGAGGGAAGTGTGAACTTAAAATCCCCTTGAACTTCATGATAGCATACTTAAATACGCTCAACTGTCAGTTCTCTGCCTTCTAAGGGGCCATAGGGAAAACTCATCCCTAAGGAAGGCTCACATGATCTAATGTTAACCATAGCTAATCAGAAAGCAAAACCTTTGGTCCTTTCTGAGAAGGGTCGTACTGGATATTAGTCCAGATGGCCAGCCCTCCTCCAAGAGAGATACTGAGTGTGCAGGGGTTTGATCTAGTCCAACTACCATCTGATTCAGAAAATCAAGGTCCTGACAAGCAGCAGGGGTTGCAGGTAGCCTAGTGGTTAGAGCGTTGGACTAGTAACCGAAAGGTTGCAAAATCGAATCCCCGAGCTGACAAGGTAAAAATCTGTCATTCTGCCCCTGAACAAGGCAGTTAACCCACTGTTCCTAGGCCATCATTGTATTTTAGAATTTGTTCTTAAATGACTTTCCTAGTTAATTAAAGGTAAAAAAACAAACAGCTAATTTGTAGAATCAGGTGTGTTAAAATAGGATTGGAGCAAAAACCTACAGGAGGGCTGTACTATAGATCCCCAGGAATAGGGTGACTGGCTACCCCCTAGCCAGTCACCTGGCTACCCCCTAGCCAGTCACCTGGCTACCCCCTAGCCAGTCACCTGGCTACCCCCTAGCCAGTCACCTGGCTACCCCCTAGTACATTTTTACCATCATTTGAGAGTTCCTGGGATGAAAACGATCAATGAGTCCCTCCAAGTTTATTAAGTGAAGTGCCCGTCACATTTTAATTTGTTGAAGAACCTTTGGCAGCGATTACAGCCTCGAGTCTTCTTGGGTATGATGCTACAAGCTTGGCACACCTGTATTTGGGGAGTTTCTACATTCTTCTCTGCAGATCCTCTCAAGCTCTGTCAGGTTGGATGGGGAGCGTTGTTGCACAGCTATTTCCAGGTCTCTCCAGAGATGTTTGATCGGGTTCAAGTTCGGGCTCTGGCTGGGCCACTCTAGGTCATTCAGAGACGTGTCCTGTAGCCACTCATGCGTTGTCTTGGCTGTGTGCTTAGGGTATTTGTCCTGTTGGACGGTGAACCTTTGCCCCAGTCTGAGGTCCTGAGAGCTCTGGAGCAGGTTTTCATCAAATATCTCTCTGTACTTTGCTCCGTTCATCTTTCCCTTGATTCAATCTTGGTTTCATCAACAGTTTACCTTTTGGCAAACTCAAAGCGGACTTTCATGTGCCTTTTACTGAGGAGTGGATTCCGCCAGGCCACTCTACTATAAAGGCCTGATTGGTGGAGTGCTGCAGAGATGGTTGTCCTTCTGGAAGATTATCCCATCTCCACAGAGGAACTTTGGAGCTCTGTCAAGAGTGACCGTCGTGTTCTTGGTCACCTCCCTGACCAAGGCCCTTCTCCCCTGACTGCTCAGTTTGGCCGGGCGACCAACTCTAGGAAGAGTCTTGGTGCTTCCAAACTTCTTCCATTTAAGAATGGTGGAGGCCACTGTGTTCTTGGGGACATTCCATGCTGCATAAATCTTTTGGTGCCCTTCCCCAGATCGGTGCCTTCACACAATCCTGTCTCGGAGAATTACAGACAATTCCTTCATCCTCATGGCTTGGTTTTTGCTCTGACATGCACTGTCAACTGTGGGACCTTATATAAACAGGTGAGCTTTACACCACTCTAGCCGACGCTTGGCATTGCACATGGTGATCTTAGGCTTGTGTGTGGCTGCTCGGCCATGGAAACCCATTTCATGAAGCTCACGACGAACAGTTCTTGTGTTGACGTTGCTTCCAGAGGTAATTTGGAACTCGTTAGTGAGTGTTGCAACCAAGGACAGATTTTTACACACTTCACGAGTCAGCACTCATCCTTATATAGACAGGTGTGTGCCTTTCGAAAACATATCCCATTAATTGAATTTACCACAGGTGGACTCCAATCAAGTTGTAGAAATATCTCAAGGATGATAAATGAAACAGGATGCACCTGAGCTAAATTTCGAGTCTCATGGCAAAAGGTCTGAATACTTATGTAAACAATGTATTTTTTATATATTTTTTTATACATTTGAAAAATTTATAAAACCCTGTTTTTGCTTTGTCATTATGTGGTATTGTGTGTAGATTGCTGCAGATTTAAAAAAAAAAAAATAATAATTTAGAACAAGGCTGTAACGTAACAAAATGTGGAAAAAGTCAAGAGATCTGAATACTTCCCAAAGGCACTGTACATGTATATATATAGTGCCTTCAGAACGTATTCATACCCCTTGACTTATTCCACATTCTGTTGTATATATATATATATATATATATATATATATATATATATATATATATATATATATATATGTGGAAAAAGTCAATGGGTGTCAATAGCTTCTGAAGGCACTGTATATTTATATTCCGGACTCTGACATCTCTTGTTCTGATATTTCTTCATTTGTGGGGTTTATGTGTGTATTGTTTTTATGGCCAGGTATTACTGCACTGTTGGAACTAAAAGTATTTCGCTGCACCTGCGATAACATCTGCAAATCTGTGGACCGACCAATAAACCTTGATTTTATTTTGATTGACCACATCCCGGTTCAACACTAACCCTAGCCTCAACCAAACCTAACCCTAGGCCTAGCTTCATGTCCACATCCCAGTTCAACACTAACCCTAGCCTCAACCAAACCTAACCCTAGGCCTAGCTTCATGTCCATATCCCAGTTCAACTAACCCTAGCCTCAACAAATCCTAACCCTAGGCCTAGCTTCATGTCCACATCCCAGTTCAACACTAACCCTCAACCAAACCTAACCCTAGGCCTAGCTTCATGTCCACATCCCAGTTCAACACTAACCCTAGCCTCAACCAAACCTAACCCTAGCTTCATGTCCATATCCCAGTTCAACACTAACCCTAGCCTCAACCAAACCTAGACCTAGGCCTAGCTTCATGTCCACATCCCAGTTCAAACCTAACCTTAACTCTAGTCTCAACCAAACCTAGACCTAGGCCTAGCTTCATGTCCACATCCCAGTTCAACACTAACCCTAGCCTCAACCAAACCTAACCCTAGGCCTAGCTTCATGTCCACATCCCAGTTCAACACTAACCCTAGCCTCAACCAAACCTAACCCTAGCTTCATGTCCACATCCCAGTTCAACACTAACCCTCAACCAAACCTAACCGTAGGACTAGCTTCATGTCCACATCCCAGTTCAAACCTAACCTTAACTCTAGTCTCAACCACAACCCTAGCCCTATTATGTGCTTCAATAAATCACCCTTTTTTACCATAATCTTACATTCACTGGCATGAAAACAATATGTTTTGTGGCATGATGGTTACAGTAGAATTAGCCCAAAGTGCTTTCTATTGGAAGTTACTGATGGGTACTACAGCTAGCTGTCCTAACTTTTTAAATTTACAGTTCAAAGCAAACATGATCTTTCCCTCTCCCTCTGTCTCTCTCAAACACTGTACATACAGTGGGGAGAACAAGTATTTGATACACTGCCGATTTTGCAGGTATTCCTACTTACAAAGCATGTAGAGGTCTGTCATTGTTAGCATAGGTACACTTCAACTGTGAGAGACGGAATCTAAAAAATAAAAAAAAATCCAGAAAACCACATTGTATGATTTTTAAGTAATTCATTTGCCTTTTATTGCATGACATAAGTATTTGATACATCAGAAAAGCAGAACTTAATATTTGGTACAGAAACCTTTGTTTGCAATTACAGAGATCATACGTTTCCTGTAGTTCTTGACCAGGTTTGCACACACTGCAGCAGGGATTTTGGCCCACTCCTCCATACAGACCTTCTCCAGATCCTTCAGGTTTCGGGGCTGTCGCTGGGCAATACGGACTTTCAGCTCCCTCCAAAAATGTTCTATTGGGTTCAGGTCTGGAGACTGGCTAGGCCACTCCAGGACCTTGAGATGCTTCTTACAGAGCCACTCCTTAGTTGCCCTGGCTGTGTGTTTCGGGTCGTTGTCATGCTGGAAGACACAGCCACGACCGATCTTCAATGCTCTTACTGAGGGAAGGAGGTTGTTGGCCAAGATCTCGCGATACATGGCCCCATCCATCCTCCCCTCAATACGGTGCAGTCGTCCTGTCCCCTTTGCAGAAAAGCATCCCCAAAGAATGATGTTTCCACCTCCATGCTTCACGGTTGGGATGGTGTTCTTGGGGTTGTACTCATCCTTCTTCTTCCTCCAAACACGGCGAGTGGAGTTTAGACCAAAAAGCTCTATTTTTGTCTCATCAGACCACATGACCTTCTCCCATTCCTCCTCTGGATGATCCAGATGGTCATTGGCAAACTTCAGACGGACATGCGCTGGCTTGAGCAGGGGGACCTTGCGTACGCTGCAGGATTTTAATCCATGGCGGCGTAATGTATTACTAATGGTTTTCTTTGAGACTGTGGTCCCAGCTCTCTTCAGGTCATTGACCAGGTCCTGCCGTGTAGTTCTGGGCTGATCCCTCACCTTCCTCGTGATCATTGATGCCCCACGAGGTGAGATCTTGCATGGAGCCCCAGACCGAGGGTGATTGACCGTCATCTTGAACTTCTTCCATTTTCTAATAATTGCGCCAGCATTTGTTGCCTTCTCACCAAGCTGCTTGCCTGTTGTCCTGTAGCCCATCCCAGCCTTGTGCAGGTCTACAATTTTATCCCTGATGTCCTTACACAGCTCTCTTTTCTTGGCCATTGTGGAGAGGTTGGAGTCTGTTTGATTGAGTGTGTGGACAGGTGTCTTTTATACAGGTAATGGGTGGAGAACAGGAGGGCTTCTTAAAGAAAAACTAACAGGTCTGTGAGAGCCGGAATTCTTACTGGTTGGTAGGTGTTCAAATACTTATGTCATGCAATAAAATGCAAATTAATTACTTAAAAATCATACAATGTGATTTTCTGGATTTTTGTTTTAGATTCCGTCTCTCACAGTTGAAGTGTACCTATGCTAAAAATTACAGACCTATACATGCTTTGTAAGTAGGAAAACCTGCAAAATCGGCAGTGTGTCAAATACTTGTTCTCCTCACTGTACATGTACACATAAACACTGCACTCAGAAAAAAACGAATCTCCCATCTGAATTAATTTTAGGAAGAGAGAGGGGTGGTGATGGGGTACATTCAATGGAAAATAACGAAGTTTCTACACTGTAATGCATAAATCAAGTTTCAAGCCGTGCATAACCGCAACCATTTGGAGTCTGAATAGCTACTTCAATCAACACTGTCTGGATGGTTCTTTATTGTATTGAACCTTTATTTAACTAGGCAAGTCAGTTAAGAACAAATTCTTATTTACGATGACGACCAACACCGGCCAAACCCGGACGACGCTGGGCCAATTGTGCGCTTCCTATGTGACTCCCAATCACGGCCTGTTGTGATACAGCCTGGATTCAAACCAAGGTGTCTGTAGTGACGTCTCTAGCACTGAGATGCAGTGCTATAGACCGCTGCGCCACTCGGGAGCCCCAGTGTTCTATCTATACCATTTATATATAACTCCATATTTTCCACTCATCTCTCGTGTCTCTGCTCTCCTCCCACCTACAGAGCTGTACATATTCCTGGAGAAGAGTCAAAATGAAGTTGGATAACAGCAGCAGGAGCCTCCAGTACTTTAGAGGAAGTCTCCATGGTAAAGACAAAGTGAATCACTAGATGAGGGTGAATATTTTCCTCAATAGAGTAGCTATCAGCAAAGCCAGAGCTAGAAAGAGATTACATGATACTTATGTGGTTTAATGCAGTTTTTGGGATGTATTGCAAATTTCCAAGTATAAAGCCTCTGTGTGTTAAATACAATATACTGTACTACTATGGACAAAAAACTATTATTTAATTTTGGTAAGATTCTAAAATAAATTGCATTATGTGAAATATATGATAAATCATGCTATGTGCACATAGTGTAAATATCTTTCACCCCCTTTTTCTCTCTCTCCTCTCTCTTCCTCTTTCTGTTCGTTTCATTCACTCTCTTTTTCTCTCTCCTGTTCGTTTTATTCACTCTGTCTCTTGATCTCTTCCACTCTCGCTCCCTCTCTATTTCTGTTTGTTTCATTCACTCTCCGTCTCTCTCACACTTTCTCTCTCTGTTCATCTCTCTCTCTCTCTCTTTCTCTCTCTGTTCGTTTCTCTCTCTCTCTCTCCCTCTTTCCATTCGTTTCACTCACTTTGGTAGTTTCATTCACTCTTTTCTATCTCTCTCCCTCTTTCCATTCGTTTCACTCACTTTGGTAGTTTCATTCACTCTTTTCTATCTCTCTCTCTCTCTCTCTCTGTTCATCTCGCTCTCTCTTTCTCTCTCTGTTCGTCTCTTTCTCTCTCTTCCTCTCTTTCTGTTCGTTTCATTCACACTCTTTTTCTCTCTCCTGTTAGTTTCATTCACTCTCTTTTTCTCTCTCCTGTTAGTTTCATTCACACTCTTTTTCTCTCTCCTGTTCGTTCTATTCACTCTGTCTCTCGATCTCTTCCACTCTCGCTCTCTCTCTCTCTTTCTGTTTGTTTCATTCTCTCTGTTTGTTTCATTCTCTCTGTTTGTTTCATTCTCTCTGTTTCATTCTCTCTCTCTGTTTCATTCTCTCTGTTTGTTTCATCCTCTCTCTCTCTCTCTCTCTCTCTTTCCGTTTGTTTCATTCTCTCTTTTTTTCTCTCTCTCTCTCTCTCTTCCTCTCCCTGTTTGTCTTTCTCTCTTTATTCGCCTCTCTCTCTCTTTCTCTCTCTATTCGTCTCTTTCTCACTCTACTCGTCTCACTCTCTCTTTCTCTCTCTGTTCGTCTCTCTCTCTCTCTCTGTTCGTCTCTCTCTCTCTGTAAGTTTCTCTCTCTATTTCTCTCTCTGTTCGTCTCTCTCTCTATCTTTCTCTCTCTATTCGTTTGTCTCTCTCTCTCTCTTTCTCTCTCTATTCCTTTCACTCACTCTCTCTTTTTTCTCTTCCTCTCGCTCCCTTTCTATTTCTGTTTGTTTCATTCACTCTATTTTCTCTCTCTCTTCCTCTCTTTCTGGTTGTTTCATTCTCTCTCTGAGAGTTTCACTCTTTTCTCTCTCTCTCTCTCTCTCTCTCTATCCATTTCACTCACTCTCTCTTTCTCTCTCCCTCTTTATGTTAATTTTATTCAATCTCTCTTTCTTTGTTTCATTCATTCATTCACTCTCTCTCTTCTCTCTTCCTGTTCATTTCATTCACTCTCTCTTCCTCTCGCTCTCTCCCTCTCTATTTCTGTTCATTTCATTCACTCTCACCATTTTTCTCTCTCTTCCTCTCTTTCTGTTTGTTTCATTTCCTCTCTCTTTCTGTTCGTTTCATTCTCTCTCTCCTGTTAATTTCATTCACACTCTTATTTTCTCTCTCGTCTCTCTTTCTGTTCGTTTCATTCACTCTCTCTCTGTTTGTTTGTTTCATTCACTCTCCGTCTCTCTCTTCCTGTTCATTTCATTCACACTCTCCTTTTCTCTCTCTCCTCTCTTTCTGTTCGTTACATTCACTCTCTCTCTCTCTCTCTCTGTTTGTTCGTTACATTCACTCTCTCTCTCTCTCTGTTTGTTCGTTACATTCACTCTCGCTCTCTCTCTGTTTGTTTGTTACATTTCTCTCTCTCTGTTTGTTTGTTTCATTCACTCTCTCTCTCGCTCTCTCTGTTCATTTCATTCAGTCTGTCTCTCTCTCTCATGGTAGAAAAATGTCAATATGATGTTTTAATACTGTTTATGCATCGAATAGCTTTTGATTTTTAATGGTTTGGTGATAGATTGCCAGCAGCATACCACCCTGCATACCACTGCTGGCTTGCTTCTGAAGCTAAGCAGGGTTGGTCCTGGTCAGTCCCTGGATGGGAGACCAGATACTGCTGGAAGTGGTGTTGGAGGGCCAGTAGGAGGCACTCTTTCCTCTGGTCTAAAAAAAAAAAAATATCCCAATGCCCCAGGGCAGTGATTGGGGACACTGTCCTGTGTAGGGTGCCGTCTTTCGGATGGGACGTTAAACGGGTGTCCTGACTCTGAGGTCATTAAAGATCCCATGGCACTTATCGTAAGAGTAGGGGTGTTAACCCCGGTGTCCTGGCTAAATTCCCAATCTGGCCCTCAAACCATCATGGTCACCTAATAATCCCCAGTTTACAATTGGCTCATTCATCCCCCTCCTCTCCCCTGTAACTATTCCCCAGGTCATTGCTGCAAATGAGAACGTGTTCTCAGTCAACTTACCTGGTAAAATAACGGTAAAATAAAAATAAAATAAAAAAATAGAACCTACAGCCTGCATTCCATAGAATAAGTTGGTGTTTGTGACCCGAGATGGAGAGAGCCTGGAGGAGTAGAACAATCCCTGTTTGTTTCTAATCATCTTTGCGTCTGAGAAACAACACCCGGTGCACATAACTCACAAGATGAACACAAGATAGCTTGTGATGCCCTGAGCTACCGGGGATGGGTGGAACCAGCCATGATTAAGCATTGTTAGTGTCAAGTTTTGACCTCTTTCTTATGCAATTCCCCACTTGAAAAGGACAGTCCCTCCACATGAAGATTTTAACTGGATTTCACTCAATAAACAGCCATGGAATCAGTTGTTTGTCTTTTATTTACCATTCTTTGGTTGGCAGTAAAAAGGTGAAAACCTCAAAAAAGAGATGACAAATATAAGTTATTATTTGAGTTGACAGCCTAAATAAATACACAAAATTATCCACATTCACCTCAGATAAACACATTTCTGCGATTATAAAATACAAGGTTTCCACTTTTAAGCAAATGTTTCCCAAAATAGAAACCCACCATTTTTTATCAAATGAGCAGAATCAGTATATTTTTATCTAAATTTGCGTTTTAGCCAAATAAATTTAAAATATTTTTAGTAGTAAAAAATTACATTATTTTCTAATCAGTAGTTTTAAGCAGACAAATCTTACATTTTTTAACCAAAGATTTTTTAGACTATACATTTGTTACTGAATTAAGAACTTGGTTTACTAAGATTTCTACAAAGTTTAAATTACTTTTAACCATTTCAAACAAGTTCTTTGTCAACAATGAATTTGGCTCTTCTTACTTTTCCTTTATACCCCACAAACAACATTTGAAGTTATAAATACCACTGCAAAAGTCCTATCAAAATTAAGAGTTAAGAGTCTGTGTTTTCCAGAGTATCATTAGCAGTGCACTGCTTAAGTCAGTCTAGCCAAACATGGCCAATATGGCGCTTACCGGCTGTCTTTCACAGTTTTGTGGAGGGCTTGGACTTGCACAGTCACCTTGATCACAAAGATGAAGTTTCCTTGGTCTTATGGTGTTATAAATGCTCCTTTCACTGCGGTCTAAAGACAACAGCAGAGCCAGGTGCTGGCACGCCCAGATTGCCTGGAAGATTTGTTCCACCTGGTTCACCACTGATTGAAGGAGGAGGAGTTTCACCACTAAGGAGCTCCCAGGCAGTTTGTCAGCACAGTTAGTGTCAGCTATATAAGACCCATGATTCCTCTGTAAGGTTCGGCTCTCAACTATCACCGAAGGGTGGTTGTTGACCAGCTTCATTATTGCAATTCTTAATCAATAATAAAGATTGATTGTTTGAAGAAATAACAAAGTCTCTCTCACTTAATAAATCATTTTTCTACAACATACATGGCAGCGAGGATGGGTTCCTTATGTTTGTCTGCTGACCGCTCCTGAGGACAAGGGTCAACCGTGCACGGGAATCACTCAAGGTGTGAATCAAGGCAACCCGCACTTCACTAAGGGAGCAGAAAGGGACCTGCCCAGTGGCCTCCAGAGGGGGCCGGCGGATGGATAAAGGATCTCGAACAAAGACAAATTGAATAGGGTGAGACATACATTTCTTGGAAACAATTAATAAAAAACAAAGTCAAGATTATGAGGTCCTGATAGTATTGTTATAACAAAGATGGCGTCAGGACTGTACTCCCCTAGAGTAAAAGACGGCGTCGGGACTGTACTGCCCTAGAGTAAAAGACAGTGTTGGGACTGTACTGCCCTAGAGTAAAAGACGGCGTCGGGACTATACTGCCCTAGAGTAAAAGACGGTGTCGGGACTATACTGCCCTAGAGTAAAAGACGGCGTCGGGACTATACTGCCCTAGAGTAAAAGACGGTGTCGGGACTATACTGCCCTAGAGTAAAAGACGGTGTCGGGACTATACTGCCCTAGAGTAAAAGACGGCGTCGGGACTATACTGCCCTAGAGTAAAAGACGGTGTCGGGACTATACTGCCCTAGAGTAAAAGACGGTGTCGGGACTATACTGCCCTAGAGTAAAAGACGGTGTTGGGACTGTACTGCCCTAGAGTAAAAGAC
Source organism: Salvelinus fontinalis (assembly GCF_029448725.1). NCBI lineage: Eukaryota > Metazoa > Chordata > Actinopteri > Salmoniformes > Salmonidae > Salvelinus > Salvelinus fontinalis. Next base: position 20,819,478 of record NC_074686.1, read on the forward strand.
GGCGTCGAGACTATACTGCCCTAGAGTAAAAGACGGTGTTTGGACTGTACTGCCCTAGAGTAAAAGACGGCGTCGAGACTATACTGCCCTAGAGTAAAAGACGGTGTCGGGACTATACTGCCCTAGAGTAAAAGACGGTGTTGGGACTGTACTGCCCTAGAGTAAAAGACGGCGTCGAGACTATACTGCCCTAGAGTAAAAGACGGTGTTTGGACTGTACTGCCCTAGAGTAAAAGACGGCGTCGAGACTATACTCCCCGAGAGTAAAAGACGGTGTTTGGACTGTACTGCCCTAGAGTAAAAGACGGCGTCGGGACTATACTCCCCGAGAGTAAAAGACGGTGTTGGGACTGTACTGCCCTAGAGTAAAAGACGGTGTCGGGACTATACTGCCCTAGAGTAAAAGACGGCGTCGGGACTATACTGCCCTAGAGTAAAAGACGGAGTTGGGACTGTACTGCCCTAGAGTAAAAGACGGCGTCGGGACTGTACTGCCCTAGAGTAAAAGACGGTGTCGGGACTATACTGCCCTAGAGTAAAAGACGGTGTCGGGACTATACTGCCCTAGAGTAAAAGATGGTGTCGGGACTGTACTGCCCTAGAGTAAAAGACGGTGTCGGGACTGTACTGCCCTAGAGTAAAAGACGGTGTTGGGACTGTACTGTCCTAGAGTAAAAGACGGTGTTGGGACTATACTGCCCTAGAGTAAAAGACGGTGTTGGGACTGTACTGCCCTAGAGTAAAAGACGGTGTCGGGACTATACTGCCCTAGAGTAAAAGACGGTGTTGGGACTGTACTGCCCTAGAGTAAAAGACGGTGTCGGGACTATACTGCCCTAGAGTAAAAGACGGTGTTGGGACTGTACTGCCCTAGAGTAAAAGACGGCGTCGGGACTGTACTGCCCTAGAGTAAAAGACGGTGTCGGGACTATACTGCCCTAGAGTAAAATACGGTGTCGGGACTATACTGCCCTAGAGTAAAAGATGGTGTCGGGACTGTACTGCCCTAGAGTAAAAGACGGTGTCGGGACAGTACTGCCCTAGAGTAAAAGACGGTGTTGGGACTGTACTGTCCTAGAGTAAAAGACGGTGTTGGGACTATACTGCCCTAGAGTAAAAGACGGTGTTGGGACTGTACTGCCCTAGACTAAAAGACGCTGTTTGGACATTACTGCCCTAGAGTAAAAGACGGTGTTGGGACTATACTGCCCTAGACTAAAAGACGCTGTTTGGACTGTACTGCCCTAGAGTAAAAGACGGTGTTTGGGACTATACTGCCCTAGACTAAAAGACGCTGTTTGGACTGTACTGCCCTAGAGTAAAATACGCTGTTTGGACTGTACTGCCCTAGAGTAAAAGACGGTGTTGAGTCTGTACTGCCCTAGACTAAAAGACGCTGTTTGGACTGTACTGCCCTAGAGTAAAAGACGGTGTTGGGACTATACTGCCCTAGACTAAAAGACGCTGTTTGGACTGTACTGCCCTAGAGTAAAAGACGGTGTTGGGACTATACTGCCCTAGACTAAAAGACGCTGTTTGGACTGTACTGCCCTAGAGTAAAATACGCTGTTTGGACTGTACTGCCCTAGAGTAAAAGACGGTGTTGGGACTGTACTGCCCTAGAGTAAAAGACGGTGTCGGGACTATACTGCCCTAGAGTAAAAGACGGTGTTGAGACTGTACTGCCCTAGAGTAAAAGACGGTGTTGGGACTGTACTGCCCTAGAGTAAAAGACGGCGTTGAGACTGTACTGCCCTATAGTAAAAGACGGTGTTGGGACTGTACTGCCGTCCTATAAAAGACGGTGTTGGAACTGTACTGCCCTAGAGTAAAAGACGGCGTCTGGACTATACTGCCCTAGAGTAAAAGACGGCGTCGGGACTGTACTGCCCTAGAGTAAAAGACGGTGTTGGGACTGTACTGCCCTAGAGTAAAAGACGGCGTTGAGACTGTACTGCCCTATAGTAAAAGACGGTGTTGGGACTGTACTGCCCTCCTATAAAAGACGGTGTTGGGACTGTACTGCCCTAGAGTAAAAGACGGCGTCTGGACTATACTGCCCTAGAGTAAAAGACGGCGTCGGGACTGTACTGCCCTAGAGTAAAAGACGGTGTCGGGACTATACTGCCCTAGAGTAAAAGACGGCGTTGGGACTGTACTGCCCTAGAGTAAAAGACGGTGTCGGGACTGTACTGCCCTAGAGTAAAAGACGGCGTCTGGACTATACTGCCCTAGAGTAAAAGACGGCGTCGGGACTGTACTGCCCTAGAGTAAAAGACGGTGTCGGGACTGTACTGCCCTAGAGTAAAAGACGGCGTCTGGACTATACTGCCCTAGAGTAAAAGACGGCGTCGGGACTGTACTGCCCTAGAGTAAAAGACGGTGTCGGGACTGTACTGCCCTAGATTTTGAAGCAATCGTCATAATAGAAAACAAGTCGTGAACGTACTGTCCTGAGAAGATAAATACAGAGTCGTGAACGTACTGTCCTGAGAACAGAAATACAGAGTCGTGAACGTACTGTCCTGAGAACAGAAATACAGAGTCGTGAACGTACTGTCCTGAGAAGATAAATACAGAGTCGTGAATGTACTGTCCTGAGAACAGAAATAAAGAGTCGTGAACGTACTGTCCTGAGAAGAGAAATACATACTACATATACATACTGCCCTAGAGTAAAAGACGGTGTTGGGACTGTACTGCCCTAGAGTAAAAGACGGTGTCGGGACTATACTGCCCTAGAGTGAAAGACGGCGTCGGGACTATACTGCCCTAGAGTAAAAGACGGTGTTGGGACTGTACTGCCCTAGAGTAAAAGACGGCGTCGGGACTGTACTGCCCTAGAGTAAAAGACGGAGTCGGGACTATACTGCCCTAGAGTAAAAGACGGTGTCGGGACTATACTGCCCTAGAGTAAAAGATGGTGTCGGGACTGTACTGCCCTAGAGTAAAAGACGGTGTCGGGACTGTACTGCCCTAGATTTTGAAGCAATCGTCATAATAGAAAACAAGTCGTGAACGTACTGTCCTGAGAAGATAAATACAGAGTCGTGAACGTACTGTCCTGAGAACAGAAATACAGAGTCGTGAACGTACTGTCCTGAGAACAGAAATACAGAGTCGTGAACGTACTGTCCTGAGAAGATAAATACAGAGTCGTGAATGTACTGTCCTGAGAACAGAAATAAAGAGTCGTGAACGTACTGTCCTGAGAAGAGAAATACATACTACATATACATACTGCCCTAGAGTAAAAGACGGTGTTGGGACTGTACTGCCCTAGAGTAAAAGACGGTGTCGGGACTATACTGCCCTAGAGTGAAAGACGGCGTCGGGACTATACTGCCCTAGAGTAAAAGACGGTGTTGGGACTGTACTGCCCTAGAGTAAAAGACGGCGTCGGGACTGTACTGCCCTAGAGTAAAAGACGGAGTCGGGACTATACTGCCCTAGAGTAAAAGACGGTGTCGGGACTATACTGCCCTAGAGTAAAAGATGGTGTCGGGACTGTACTGCCCTAGAGTAAAAGACGGTGTCGGGACTATACTGCCCTAGAGTAAAAGACGGTGTCGGGACTATACTGCCCTAGAGTAAAAGATGGTGTCGGGACTGTACTGCCCTAGAGTAAAAGACGGTGTCGGGACTGTACTGCCCTAGAGTAAAAGACGGTGTTGGGACTGTACTGTCCTAGAGTAAAAGACGGTGTTGGGACTGTACTGCCCTAGACTAAAAGACGCTGTTTGGACTGTACTGCCCTAGAGTAAAAGACGGTGTTGGGACTATACTGCCCTAGACTAAAAGACGCTGTTTGAACTGTACTGCCCTAGAGTAAAAGACGGTGTTGGGACTATACTGCCCTAGACTAAAAGACGGTGTTTGGACTGTACTGCCCTAGAGTAAAATACGCTGTTTGGACTGTACTGCCCTAGAGTAAAAGACGGTGTTGGGACTGTACTGCCATAGAGTAAAAGACGGTGTCGGGACTATACTGCCCTAGAGTAAAAGACGGTGTTGAGACTGTACTGCCCTAGAGTAAAAGACGGTGTTGGGACTGTACTGCCCTAGACTAAAAGACGCTGTTTGGACTGTACTGCCCTAGAGTAAAAGACGGTGTTGGGACTATACTGCCCTAGACTAAAAGACGCTGTTTGGACTGTACTGCCCTAGAGTAAAAGACGGTGTTGGGACTATACTGCCCTAGACTAAAAGACGCTGTTTGGACTGTACTGCCCTAGAGTAAAATACGCTGTTTGGACTGTACTGCCCTAGAGTAAAAGACGGTGTTGGGACTGTACTGCCCTAGACTAAAAGACGCTGTTTGGACTGTACTGCCCTAGAGTAAAAGACGGTGTTGGGACTATACTGCCCTAGACTAAAAGACGCTGTTTGAACTGTACTGCCCTAGAGTAAAAGACGGTGTTGGGACTATACTGCCCTAGACTAAAAGACGCTGTTTGGACTGTACTGCCCTAGAGTAAAATACGCTGTTTGGACTGTACTGCCCTAGAGTAAAAGACGGTGTTGGGACTGTACTGCCCTAGAGTAAAAGACGGTGTCGGGACTATACTGCCCTAGAGTAAAAGACGGTGTTGGGACTATACTGCCCTAGACTAAAAGACGGTGTTTGGACTGTACTGCCCTAGAGTAAAAGACGGTGTTGGGACTATACTGCCCTAGAGTAAAAGACGGTGTTGGGACTGTACTGCCCTAGACTAAAATACGCTGTTTGGACTGTACTGCCCTAGAGTAAAAGACGGTGTTGGGACTATACTGCCCTAGACTAAAAGACGCTGTTTGGACTGTACTGCCCTAGAGTAAAATACGCTGTTTGGACTGTACTGCCCTAGAGTAAAAGACGGTGTTGGGACTGTACTGCCCTAGACTAAAAGACGCTGTTTGGACTGTACTGCCCTAGAGTAAAAGACGGTGTTGGGACTATACTGCCCTAGACTAAAAGACGCTGTTTGAACTGTACTGCCCTAGAGTAAAAGACGGTGTTGGGACTATACTGCCCTAGACTAAAAGACGGTGTTTGGACTGTACTGCCCTAGAGTAAAATACGCTGTTTGGACTGTACTGCCCTAGAGTAAAAGACGGTGTTGGGACTGTACTGCCATAGAGTAAAAGACGGTGTCGGGACTATACTGCCCTAGAGTGAAAGACGGCGTCGGGACTATACTGCCCTAGAGTAAAAGACGGTGTTGGGACTGTACTGCCCTAGAGTAAAAGACGGTGTCGGGACTATACTGCCCTAGAGTGAAAGACGGCGTCGGGACTATACTGCCCTAGAGTAAAAGACGGTGTTGGGACTGTACTGCCCTAGAGTAAAAGACGGCGTCGGGACTGTACTGCCCTAGAGTAAAAGACGGAGTCGGGACTATACTGCCCTAGAGTAAAAGACGGTGTCGGGACTATACTGCCCTAGAGTAAAAGATGGTGTCGGGACTGTACTGCCCTAGAGTAAAAGACGGTGTCGGGACTATACTGCCCTAGAGTAAAAGACGGTGTCGGGACTATACTGCCCTAGAGTAAAAGATGGTGTCGGGACTGTACTGCCCTAGAGTAAAAGACGGTGTCGGGACTGTACTGCCCTAGAGTAAAAGACGGTGTTGGGACTGTACTGTCCTAGAGTAAAAGACGGTGTTGGGACTGTACTGCCCTAGACTAAAAGACGCTGTTTGGACTGTACTGCCCTAGAGTAAAAGACGGTGTTGGGACTATACTGCCCTAGACTAAAAGACGCTGTTTGAACTGTACTGCCCTAGAGTAAAAGACGGTGTTGGGACTATACTGCCCTAGACTAAAAGACGGTGTTTGGACTGTACTGCCCTAGAGTAAAATACGCTGTTTGGACTGTACTGCCCTAGAGTAAAAGACGGTGTTGGGACTGTACTGCCATAGAGTAAAAGACGGTGTCGGGACTATACTGCCCTAGAGTAAAAGACGGTGTTGAGACTGTACTGCCCTAGAGTAAAAGACGGTGTTGGGACTGTACTGCCCTAGACTAAAAGACGCTGTTTGGACTGTACTGCCCTAGAGTAAAAGACGGTGTTGGGACTATACTGCCCTAGACTAAAAGACGCTGTTTGGACTGTACTGCCCTAGAGTAAAAGACGGTGTTGGGACTATACTGCCCTAGACTAAAAGACGCTGTTTGGACTGTACTGCCCTAGAGTAAAATACGCTGTTTGGACTGTACTGCCCTAGAGTAAAAGACGGTGTTGGGACTGTACTGCCCTAGACTAAAAGACGCTGTTTGGACTGTACTGCCCTAGAGTAAAAGACGGTGTTGGGACTATACTGCCCTAGACTAAAAGACGCTGTTTGAACTGTAATGCCCTAGAGTAAAAGACGGTGTTGGGACTATACTGCCCTAGACTAAAAGACGCTGTTTGGACTGTACTGCCCTAGAGTAAAATACGCTGTTTGGACTGTACTGCCCTAGAGTAAAAGACGGTGTTGGGACTGTACTGCCCTAGAGTAAAAGACGGTGTCGGGACTATACTGCCCTAGAGTAAAAGACGGTGTTGGGACTATACTGCCCTAGACTAAAAGACGGTGTTTGGACTGTACTGCCCTAGAGTAAAAGACGGTGTTGGGACTATACTGCCCTAGAGTAAAAGACGGTGTTGGGACTGTACTGCCCTAGACTAAAATACGCTGTTTGGACTGTACTGCCCTAGAGTAAAAGACGGTGTTGGGACTATACTGCCCTAGACTAAAAGACGCTGTTTGGACTGTACTGCCCTAGAGTAAAATACGCTGTTTGGACTGTACTGCCCTAGAGTAAAAGACGGTGTTGGGACTGTACTGCCCTAGACTAAAAGACGCTGTTTGGACTGTACTGCCCTAGAGTAAAAGACGGTGTTGGGACTATACTGCCCTAGACTAAAAGACGCTGTTTGAACTGTACTGCCCTAGAGTAAAAGACGGTGTTGGGACTATACTGCCCTAGACTAAAAGACGGTGTTTGGACTGTACTGCCCTAGAGTAAAATACGCTGTTTGGACTGTACTGCCCTAGAGTAAAAGACGGTGTTGGGACTGTACTGCCATAGAGTAAAAGACGGTGTCGGGACTATACTGCCCTAGAGTAAAAGACGGTGTTGAGACTGTACTGCCCTAGAGTAAAAGACGGTGTTGGGACTGTACTGCCCTAGACTAAAAGACGCTGTTTGGACTGTACTGCCCTAGAGTAAAAGACGGTGTTGGGACTATACTGCCCTAGACTAAAAGACGCTGTTTGGACTGTACTGCCCTAGAGTAAAAGACGGTGTTGGGACTATACTGCCCTAGACTAAAAGACGCTGTTTGGACTGTACTGCCCTAGAGTAAAATACGCTGTTTGGACTGTACTGCCCTAGAGTAAAAGACGGTGTTGGGACTGTACTGCCCTAGACTAAAAGACGCTGTTTGGACTGTACTGCCCTAGAGTAAAAGACGGTGTTGGGACTATACTGCCCTAGACTAAAAGACGCTGTTTGGACTGTACTGCCCTAGAGTAAAATACGCTGTTTGGACTGTACTGCCCTAGAGTAAAAGACGGTGTTGGGACTGTACTGCCCTAGAGTAAAAGACGGTGTCGGGACTATACTGCCCTAGAGTAAAAGACGGTGTTGGGACTATACTGCCCTAGACTAAAAGACGGTGTTTGGACTGTACTGCCCTAGAGTAAAAGACGGTGTTGGGACTATACTGCCCTAGAGTAAAAGACGGTGTTGGGACTGTACTGCCCTAGACTAAAATACGCTGTTTGGACTGTACTGCCCTAGAGTAAAAGACGGTGTTGGGACTATACTGCCCTAGACTAAAAGACGCTGTTTGGACTGTACTGCCCTAGAGTAAAATACGCTGTTTGGACTGTACTGCCCTAGAGTAAAAGACGGTGTTGGGACTGTACTGCCCTAGACTAAAAGACGCTGTTTGGACTGTACTGCCCTAGAGTAAGAGACGGTGTTGGGACTATACTGCCCTAGACTAAAAGACGCTGTTTGAACTGTACTGCCCTAGAGTAAAAGACGGTGTTGGGACTATACTGCCCTAGACTAAAAGACGCTGTTTGGACTGTACTGCCCTAGAGTAAAATACGCTGTTTGGACTGTACTGCCCTAGTGTAAAAGACGGTGTTGGGACTGTACTGCCCTAGAGTAAAAGACGGTGTCGGGACTATACTGCCCTAGAGTAAAAGACGGTGTTGAGACTGTACTGCCCTAGAGTAAAAGACGGCGTTGAGACTGTACTGCCCTATAGTAAAAGACGGTGTTGGGACTGTACTGCCCTCCAGTAAAAGACGGTGTTGGGACTGTACTGCCCTAGAGTAAAAGACGGCGTCTGGACTATACTGCCCTAGAGTAAAAGACGGCGTCGGGACTGTACTGCCCTAGAGTAAAAGACGGTGTCGGGACTGTACTGCCCTAGAGTAAAAGACGGCGTCTGGACTGTACTGCCCTAGAGTAAAAGACGGCGTCGGGACTGTACTGCCCTAGAGTAAAAGACGGTGTCGGGACTGTACTGCCCTAGATTTTGAAGCAATCGTCATAATAGAAAACAAGTCGTGAACGTACTGTCCTGAGAAGATAAATACAGAGTCGTGAACGTACTGTCCTGAGAACAGAAATACAGAGTCGTGAACGTACTGTCCTAAAAACAGAAATACAGAGTCGTGAACGTACTGTCCTGAGAACAGAAATACAGAGTCGTGAACGTACTGTCCTGAGAAGATAAATACAGAGTCGTGAATGTACTGTCCTGAGAACAGAAATACAGAGTCGTGAACGTACTGTCCTGAGAAGAGAAATACAGAGTCGTGAACGTACTGTCCTGAGAAGAGAAATACAGAGTCGTGAACGTACTGTCCTGAGGAGAGAAATACAGAGTCGTGAACGTACGGTCCTGAGTAGAGAAATACAGAGTCGTGAACGTACTGTCCTGAGAAGAGAAATACAGAGTCGTGAACGTACTGTCCTGAGAAGAGAAATACAGAGTCGTGAACGTACTGTCCTGAGGAGAGAAATACAGAGTCGTGAACGTACTGTCCTGAGTAGAGAAATACAGAATCGTGAACGTACTGTCCTGAGAAGAGAAATACAGAATCGTGAACGTACTGTCCTGAGAAGAGAAATACAGAGTCGTGAACGTACTGTCCTGAGAAGAGAAATACAGAGTCGTGAACGTACTGTCCTGAGAAGAGAAATACAGAGTCGTGAACGTACTGTCCTGAGGAGAGAAATACAGAGTCGTGAATGTACTGTCCTGAGGAGAGATATACAGAGTCGTGAACGTACTGTCCTGAGAAGAGAAATACAGAGTCGTGAACGTACTGTCCTGAGAAGAGAGATACAGAGTCGTGAACGTACTGTCCTGAGAAGATAAATACAGAGTCGTGAACGTACTGTCCTGAGAAGAGAAATACAGAGTCGTGAACGTACTGTCCTGAGGAGAGAAATACAGAGTCGTGAACGTACTGTCCTGAGAAGAGAAATGACCATCGTTATGTTTGGAGGAAAAGGGGAGGCTTGCAAGCCGAAGAACACCATCCTAACCGTGAAGCACGGGGGTGGCAGCATCTTGTTGTGGGGGTGCTTTTCTGCAGGAAGGACTGGTGCACTTCACAATATAGATGGCATCACGAGGGGGGGGGGGGGTTATGTGGATATATTGAAGCAACATCTCAAGACATCAGTCAGGAAGTTAAAGCTTCGTCGCAAATGGGTCTTCCAAATGGACAATGACCCCAAGCATACTTCCAAAGTTGTGGCAAAATGGCTTGAGGACAACAAAGTCAAGGTATTGGAGTGGCCATCACAAAGCCCTGACCTCAATCCTATAGAAAATTTGTGGGCAGATCTGAAAACGCGTGTGCGAGCAAGGAGGCCTACAAACCTGACTCAGTTACACTAGCTCTGTCAGGAAGAATGGACCAAAATTCACCCACCTTATTTTAGGACGCTTGTGGAAGGCTACCTGAAACGTTTCACCCAAGTTAAACAATTTAAAGGCAATGCTGCCAAATATTAATTGAGTGCATGTAAACTTCTGACCCACTGGGAATGTGATGAAAGAAATAAAAGCTGAAATAAATCATTCTCTCTACTATTATTCGGACATTTCACATTCTTAAAATAAAGTGGTGATCCTAACTGACTTAAAACAGGGATTTTTACTTGGATTAAATGTCAGGTGTTGTGAAAAACTGAGTTTAAATGTATTTGGCTAAGGTGCATGTAAACTTCCGGGGGTGTGTAAATTATTCCGAGAGGTTCAGAGTGGTTCCTAAGTGTCAGGACTTCTAGAAGTAGTGGGTGGAGGAGTCAGGCGCAGAGAGCAGGGTAGTTTGATACGTGGATATTTATTCCCAAACAACATTGTCGGTCAACGCCACACACATGGGCGCTAAAAGACCCAGTCCAAAACGGTTCGGGAAATAAAATCCACCAAAATATACACACACCAAATAACAGAAAAACAAGCTCGCACAAAATCCGGCGGGTCTACCGGGTTTAAATAGCCCAAAACCAAAACCCAAACAAGAAACAGGTGCACTAATCAGACCACACTAAATGAAACAGAAAAGGGGATCGGTGGCAGCTAGTAGACTGGAGACGACGACCACCGAGCGCCGCCCGAACGGGAAGAGGCACCATTTTCGGCGGGATTCGTGACAGCAAGAGAAAAGATCATCTGCTGTTATTAAACCCGCCAGATCTCTTTCCAAATCAGTGGATGTCGATTTAAATTGTTTGACGGTTTTGTAAATAAATGCCTTTGCGCATGTGAAATTTTTGCAAAGAAACATTTGTAGAAATTTTGGCCTATTTTCTGGTAATTGTGTCGTTATTATGTGGCAGATGTTAAGACTACAAACCATTATAATTGGGTTATTTACGGGGTTTGCTTGTCATTTCAATTGGCATAGGATCTATGTTACTGACCAAAATCTGGGTTTCTGATTGTAATTCAACTATTGCCATGGTTTCCTTAGCTAGATATATTAGCCAGTGATTGTTTTAAGATGTAAACTGAACGATTTAGCAGCTAGCTTAGTTAAAATGTAAAGACTTATTCAACATGAATAGCGAAGCGATTGAGGTAATAGGTTTTTTGTGTTGCTTAATGGTCTGCTGGAGTAGCCTACTGAGAATGGGGGGTCGTAATTAAAATCCCTGAATCAAATATTAATAATATGGATATGAACTGAAAATAGGCTTGTCAACAACAGCAAGTGTTTGTTTTATTACCTGTAGTCTAATCAGAAGGGACAGTTACAGCACTTAAATATAATGCATAGAGCTGTTACCATGATCATAATTGATAACTAAACATGGGTATTCATTATTGCATGATTAAACAAGGCTGCAACAGCGATGAATTGACTTTGGGGGCAGTGAGAGGCTCTCGTATTGTGAACTATTTTCACTCCCACTGAAATTGATCTTTTCCGTTAGGAATTGGCTGATGTAGTTTATAAATTTGGCGCATTACATGTTAATCTTAAAATAATAGACATTTAATAAGCGTGAAGCAGAAAGTGAATATCCAACAGAGGTTGATAATACAATTTAGAGTAACATTGTTAGGGTGGACTACAATGAAAACATTGCCTTCCAGTAAGGAGAGAATGATCCTGTTTGGTTTGTTTTGTTTTCTTAACCTTAAGATAAGTGACAGTGAGGAAGACATTGATAAGGAGGGTTGTTGTAAACTTAATAAGTGTTGACAGTATGTGAGTGGTAATATGTTATTTGTGTTTTTTGAATAGCACTATAATAATGCCATATCTTAGTAAATTGAAGAAGCTGAGGTTTCAATACAAGGTTACATGACGAATAGATGGATTTTGAGCCTTGAGACTGACAAATTAGATAAACTGCGAGTGACGGTGAGTAGTACTCACTGAACTCAAACAGGCTGTAAGGGACAAAATGGGACATTTGGAGCAGAGGTATGAATAGTTGAATGGGAGACGTTCTTTGACTATTTCTAATTATTATTACTACATTTTATAGTTTGGGTAACACCAGTGAATTTAAGCAAGAAGGTAATGTAATTTAAAACGATAATCTGTTTCCATTACGTGGAACAGTGTCAAGTATTTTAAAGTAGATTGAAGTAAATGTTTTAGTAGCAACTTTTAAGCTGATAAACCAGCACTAACTTTTTGAAGTTTCAACAAGATTTGTTAAACAACAGATTTTATATTTTGACTAAATTAATGCAACAGGTTAAAAAGATAAGATTACCGGAAAGGGGCTCTGGGATAGTTTTTTCTAGAAGGTATATATTCCGCTTAAAGGGACACTGTATCATCTGATGTGTTTTAAGTTTACCCTACGGTTTGCAGGCACCCATACACAACACAATTGTTATGAATATTTGTTAGTATTTTTAGTACCATGTCTGATTTAGTTTTCGTGGGTTTTTCACAGGTTAGAAAGGACGCACCTTAATAAAGGCACAACATGTTTTCTATTGTCAGGTTCAGTTGAACACAAGTACATTATTTTGATAAGGAATGTACTGAAAAACAACCAATGTAAACCTGGTACACAAGATGTTTGAAATGTTTTAAAATAATTAGTCTGAGGTTCAGGGAAAGGAACACTCATTTAAAGGGGTTGAATGACCTTTGACCTATGTTCTGACTTTATAGTGTGGCCTGACCACCCTCACTAGAAAGGCTAGAAACATTGTCCATGATTTAAATGTAATATGTAATACTGCTGAATTACGAAGAAGTTTATAATTTATCAATAGTCCTATGTGTGATTCGGACCACGAGAGAGAGAGAGCGCTGCCTCTGAAGGAGGGAAGCCTGTCTAATCCATTCACTCTCTCTTTTCCCCCTTTTTCTCTCTTTCTCTTCATTTCATTCTCTCTCTCTCCCTCTCTTTCTGTTCATTTCATTCTCTCTCTCTCCCTCTCTTTCTGTTCGTTTCATTCACTTTCTGTCTCTCTTTTTATCTCTCTCTCTCCCTCTCTTTCTGTTCGTTTCATTCACTTTCTGTCTCTCTTTTTATCTCTCTCTCTCCCTTTTTTTCTGTTCGTTTCATTCACTTTCTGTCTCTCTTTTTATCTCTCTCTCTCCCTTTTTTTCTGTTTGTTTCATTCACTCTCTCTCCCTCTCTTTCTGTTCGTTTCATTCACTTTCTGTCTCTTTTTATCTCTCTCTCTCCCTTTTTTTCTGTTTGTTTCATTCACTCTCTCTCCCTCTCTTTCTGTTCGTTTCATTCACTTTCTGTCTCTCTTTTTATCTCTCTCTCTCCCTTTTTTTCTGTTTGTTTCATTCACTCTCTCTCTCTGTATGATCTAGCACACTGCTTCTCAGCTGTGTGTAACGCAACATAGATTGGTCCAGGCTCTCTTTCCTCTCCCTCTCTTCTGTCTCTCTCCCTCACCCCCTATATCTCTCCCTCTGCCGCATCTCCCTATCTCTTTCTTAATCTCTTTCTCCCCCCTTACTATGTTTTGGCAGTTAACCAATTGTTTTCTCGGTAGGCATCCCATTCCAGTAGTGATTGATATGGTGGATTAACTTTCAGAGTGGCTTCTGTAATCAGCCCAGACACCACGAGACCCCTTCCTCCAATTACACTCACCACAGGTCGCTGGAGACAATAATCATTATACCATTGAATGGGTGTCTGTAGGGCAGTGTGACCTGCCTGTTTTAATTGTTATTTTGGAATTAATACGTGTCACACATCAGTTTGCAAACAATGTAAAAACATTTAAAAATCATTGAGTTAATAAAGCTGCATACAAACATGATATCTTTTTTGCTTTCTTGAGTCAGGCAGTGTCACGTTCCTGACCTATTTATGTTAGTTTGTTGTATGTGTTAGTTGGTCAGGACGTGAGTTTGGGTGGGCATTCTATGTTTTCTGTTTCTATGTTGGTTTATGGGTTGCCTGGTATGCCTCTTAATTAGAGGCAGGTGTTTGGCGTTCCTCTAATTAAGAGTCATATTTAGGTAGGTTGTTTCACAGTGTTCGTTGTGGGTGGTTGTCTCCTGTGTCTGTGTTTGTCGCACCATACGGGACTGTTCGGTTTGTTTTGTTATTCGTCATTTTTATGTGTAGGCTATTTTCCCTGTTTGTGCGTTCTTCGTGTTATGTGAGTCCGTCGTCCAGGTCTGTCTACACCGTTTGTTGTTTTGTTAGTTTAGTCAAGTTCGTGTTTTCTTTAATAAATCATGTCTTCAAACTTCGCTGCATTTTGGTTCCATCACTACTCCTCCTTTTCGGTTGAAGAGGAGGAGGACCGCCGTTACAGAACCACCCACCACGAACACTGTGAAACAACCTACCTAAATATGACTCTTAATTAGAGGAACGCCAAACACCTGCCTCTAATTAAGAGCCATACCAGGAAACCCATAAACCAACATAGAAACAGAAAACATAGAATGCCCACCCAAACTCACGTCCTGACCAACTAACACATACAACAAACTAACAGAAATAGGTCAGGAACGTGACAGGCAGCTCCAAAATGCAGGTGTTTCTGTCTAGCTCAGTGTTTTCTGTGGTGGTGGGGCAGCAAGCGGAAAATACGGAGCGTAGGGGTTGGTAATGTTCTGTAGTTGTGCCATGATTGGCTCAGTGTTCAGTCATTCATGGGGACACTACGTCACCGACAAAATCTACAGGTAACGGTCCAAAAAATCAAGCCCCTTGGGTGCTGCCATAGAGTTACATTAGAAGTGTCCATCCAAGAAGGCTCAAAGTCATTGGCCACAGACAAAATGTCAAATCATGATATATCTACAGTAGCTTTGATTGGACTGATCATGTCCACATCATACTTTCAAAATCTTAGATAGCAAGCTAGACAAGCAGTCATCATCATGAATCAAGTCGACAATCTACTGGCAAATCCTTTTTAATCCTTGTTATATAAAGATAAATGTATTGGTGCTCATCGGCGATTGGGCATAAACATTACACAAGTTGGAAATCGCAAATTCAACAATGAGGGGTTTGAAATGAATTAATGGCTAACTGCAAGCATTGCAAAGCAATTACTAGCCTGCTATTCAGTGGAGAGGGTGTGTGGTCCCAAGTCTGGGTTTAAGGGTCTCTTTTCCAAGCTTAAAATAATAAACAATCCAGAATGATTTCTGCTGCGCTCAAAACAACTTAACTCGGAACTGGGAAATCTGACTTCAGTGAAACGAGCTTGAGAAAAAACGAGCTCCAACTATGAAAATAGGTTTTGAACAGTCATCCAACTCGGAATTGTTTGTCAGGAAGTCGGGCCTCTTTCTAAAGCTACAACCTGAAGATCCCTGATGTCATCATGATTCGACCTTTTTTTCAGAGTTCCCAGTTGTCTTCAAACCACCATAAATCCAGAGAATGCCAGACTTTGATGACAAAATTTGCCCACAAAGGGCCTTCGTGCCACCTTACTGTTCAAGTAAGCACAGCACAAGGTGAATCCAAAAATGTCTTGCATGCTGCTGCATAAATGATGTAATATGCCAGGGAGATATGTATACTGTATCTAAGAAAGTAATACTGCAGTAGTTTATGTGTCGGGGGGCTAGGGTCAGTCTGTTATATCCGGTGTCCTGTGTGAATTTAAGTATGCTCTCTCTAATTCTCTCTCTCTATCTCTCTGTCTTTTATTCTCTCCCTCGGAGGACCTGAGCCCTAGGACCATGCCTTAGGACTACCTGGTCTGATGACTCGTTGCTGTCCCCAGTCCACCTGGCCATGCTGCTGCTCCAGTTTCAACTGTTCTGCCTGCGCCTATGGAACCCTGACCTGTCCACCGGACGTGCTACCTGTCCCAGACCTGCTGTTTTCAACTCTCTAGAGACAGCAGAAGCGGGAGAGATACTCTGAATGATCGGCTATGAAAAGCCAACCCTCGACAACCACTGTGATTATTTTTATTTGACCCTGCTGGTCATCTATGAACATCTGAACATCTTGGCCATGTTCTGTTATAATCTCCACCCGGCACAGCCAGAAGAGGACTGGCCACCCCTCATAGCCTGGTTCCTCTCTCGGTTTCTTCCTAGGTTCTGGCCTTTCTACTAAGTTTTTCCTAGCCACCGTGCTTCTACACCTGCATTGCTTGCTGTTTGGGGGTTTAGGCTGGGTTACTGTACAGTACTTTGTGACATCAGCTGATGTAAGAAGGATTTTGATTTAAAAAATTGATTGATTGAATACTAAGTGTATGTTGTGCAGTAAGCTGTTAGTAGCCCATGTGCCTCACCCTAATAATTTTGTCTATTTTGCCCTCTTAATTTTGCCTACTGTTCTGACTTGGTGGTGCACATGTAGCCTATAACTTGTTTTAGAGAAATGTAATCATCGAATATTGTAAGAGCTTTCATTTTCTGCTTATATGCCCCCTTTATTTATTCTACGGTTCTGACTTGGTGTACAGGGAGAACACAGTAAGAACGGCCCGTGTTATGAATTCTTTCACTGTACATTTCAAAAGTACAGAACAAATAGTTAAATTGACTAGGTCCCGTCCTAGCTCGCTCATCAATGTCTTAATGGAAATTACAGATGGCCTGTTATCTGCTTGTTGTCCACTTATGTCATAGTTTGTACATCTCAATTGTCAGTAGAAACCACATTTGTTTAAGCAAATCAGCCATATCAGCAGTTTTTCTAAAAAAGGCAGTAAATGTGGCTGAATGAACTGTTTTACTGCCAGACAAGGCTCCACCGATAGCCAGGTGTAGCAGTGGTAAGGTGTTGGGTGTTGGGTCTCTGCTGTTGGGACATCTCTATGTAGGCCCTAACAGTTTGTGGTCACCGTTTGTCACCGTTATAGTGCAATTAATGTATTGTTTAGTGTTGTGTAGTGGGTTTGCTGGCGTGCATCCCCCAAATATATTGTTTGTTTTCCCCACCAAGATTCCCATGGTAAAAATAACACTGCTATAAGGTTATGGGTTTCCTCCTGAGGTGTATGTTAGGATTTAGTAGCTGGTTCCACAGCCTTTTTTAGTTTACTCAACTTTTCTGTCAGTGCTACCTGAACTTAAAAAACATTGTTGGCCCAAACTAGCTCCAACTTGAGCATAATTTAGATTTTTTTAACCTTTATTTAACTAGGCAAGTCTGTTAAGAACAAATTCTTATTTACAATGACGGCCTACCCCAGCCAAACCCAGACGACGCTGGGCCAATTGTGCGCCACCCTATGGGACTCCCAATCACGGCCAGATGTAAACAGCCTGGATTCGAACCAGGTACTGCAGTGATGCCTCTTGTACTGGGATCCAGTGTCTTAGACCACTGCACCACTCGGGATCCTAGGGACACTCACACATTCAAATAGTGCTTTAAACATAGAATGTTTTCAAAGTACATATTTTGCATACATGATTACATTGTGCATGTTCATTTATACAGTAATTATTGTGTCCTCACCTGGGATTTGAACTCACAACCTCTTGGTGCACAGCATTCTTATCTTGCTGCTTCGCACCATGTCTGTGTCAATGACTGAGTTCACCTGTATTCCTACTTTGCACTTCAATGTAAATCAATTTATTTTAAAGTACACCCAAGAAAAAATATTTTATTCATCATAGTCAGTGGTGTAAAGTACTTGAGACGAAAATACTTGAAAGTACTACTTAAGTCGTTTTTTGGGGGGTATCTGTACTTTACCATTTATATTTTTGACTACTTTTACTTCATTGCATTCCTAAAGAAAATAATGTACTATTTACTCCATACATTTTCCCTGACACCCAAAATAACTCCTTACATTTTGAATGCTTAGCAGGACAGAAAAATGGTAAAATTCACAATTATCAAGAGAACATCCCTGATTATCCCTAGTGCCTCTGATCTGGCGGACTCACTAAACTCGTGCTTCATTTGTAAATGATGTTGGAGTGTGCCCCTGACTATGCAAAATCAAAGTAACAGTAACAGTCAATATCTAGTGTGGCAACCAGCTGCATTAAGTACTGCAGTGCATCTCCTCCTCATGGACTGCACCAGCTTTGCCAGTTCTTGCTGTGAGATGTTACCCCACTCTTCCACCAAGGCACCTACAAGTTCCCGAACATTTCTGGGGGGAATGGCCCTAGCCCTCACCCTCCGATCCAACAGGTCCCAGACGTGCTCAATGGGATTGAGATCCGGGCTCTTCGCTGGCCATAGCAGAACACTGACATTCCTGTCTTGGGGTTTGTGCCCATAGGCAACGTTGTTGCCGGTGATGTCTGGTGAGGACCTGCCTTACAACAGGCCTACAAGCCCTCAGTCCAGCCTCTCTCAGCCTATTGCGGACAGTCTGAGCACTGATGGAGGGATTGTTCGTTCCTGGTGTAACTCGGGCAGTTGTTGTTGCCATCCTGTACCTGTCCCGCAGGTGTGATGTTCGGCTGTACCGATCCTGTGCAGGTGTTGTTACACGCGGTCTGCCACTGCGAGGACGATCAGCTGTCCTTCTTGTCTCCCTGTAGTGCTGTCTTAGGCACGTCACACTACGGACATTGCAATTTATTGCCCTGGCCACATCTGCAGTCCTCATGCCTCCTTGCAGCATGCCTAAGGCAGGTTCACGCAGATGAGCAGGGACCCTGGGCATCTTTCTTTTGGTGTTTTTCAGAGTCAGCATAAGTTTTCATAAATGTGACCTTAATTGCCTACCGTCTGTAAGCGGTTAGTGTCTTGACAACCGTTCCACAGGTGCATGTTCATTAATTGTTTATGGTTCATTGAACAAGCAAGGGCAACCGTGTTTAAACCCTTTACAACGAAGATCTGTGAATGTATTTTTTGGCTGAGTTTATATGAAAATGGTGCCCTCTGGTTTGCGTAATAGAAGGAATTTGAAATGATTTATACTTTTACTTTTGATACTTTAAGTATATTTTAGCAATTACATTTACTTTTGATAAAGTATATTTAAAACCAAATACTTTTAGACTTTTATTCAAGTAGTATTTTACTGAGTGACTTTCACATGAGTCATTTTCTATTAAGGTATCTTTACTTTTACTCAAGTATGACAGTTGGGTACTTTTTCCACCACCGATTGTAGTGAGTAACGACTAACATTAAAACAGAAAACACTAAATGAAGTAAATCAAAGATGATAAGTGACAAGTGACACAGACACTGTGGCGTAGCAGGAAGATCAGAATACCAGGAACCAAAAAGTTGTAAGTCATGTTAGTCATTTAGCAGACACTCTTATGAAGAGCGGCTAGGGTTAAGTGTCTTGCTCAAGGTCACATTGAAAGATTTCTCAACTAATCAGCTCAGAGATTCAAACCAGCAACCTTTCAGGTTACTGACCCAATGCTCTTAACCACTAGGCTACGTGCCAAATCTCAAGTAAGGACAAGTTGAATAATGATTACTGTATAAATTTGAAAACGTGCGTTAAAAACACTGTGTGTGGGTGTCCCTGACCTCACGTTGGAGCTAAATTTGGGCCACTATTTTCTTTTAAAGTTCAGGTAACACTGACTGAAAAGTTGAGTAAACAAAAAAGGCTGTGGAACCAGTCACTAAATAATAATTGTTTGAATCAACTATATATTTTTTTACAGTGTTTAGGGGTTTCCTCGCTAGGTGTCTGGATTTTCCCCACCCATCTCACTACACCACAGACTGGGTGCTAAGGTAACAGTTCCTTGTGCCGAAGTCTATCACAAGACTGTGTTAGTCTGCAGATAATCTCTTGTGGACAGACTACGTAAACAAATCAAATCAAATTGTATTTGTCACATGTGCCGAATACAACAGGTGTAGTAGACCTTACAGTGAAATGCTTACTTACAAGCCTTTAACCAACAATGCTGTTTTAAGAAAAATAAGTGGTAAAGTTTTAAAATTAAACTGAAGTAAAAAATAATTTACATTCTTTTGGAAAAAAATAGAACATAGAAAAATAACAAATAATTAAGGAGCAACAATAAAATAACAGTAGCGAGGCTATATACAGGGGGTACCAGTACAGAGTCAATGTGCGGGGTGCATTAGATCTGGCTTGATACAACAGGATGCGTGAGATAACGAGTGGCATTAGTTCCAGTGCTTGGGTTTTTCCATCACTGGTCATTTGGACAAATCACAATTTCAGAGGTGTTAGCATCTTTCGAATTTCAGAAGGGGATGGGACATTTGCAGAAAGAGAGGGTGTAGTTCTTTGTTCCGGTTCCGATCCTCGTGCTATCTTTGCTCTTAACATGTATGGGCCCAGAACTCAATCGAGCATCTAACCAATTACGCAATACTTTAGTTCTAGGTTAACCAAGATTAGCCTAGGCGTTAGCTTGGAGAGCTGACGCAATTCGTCAGATCTTCAGGTGCATTTATGCCTACCTCACAATCATGCAGTTGAGCATTTCTTTGTTTATACTGACAGATTATTTTATAGCTCCTATAGCTTAATTAGCTAAAACCACTTCTAGCAAGCTTAGTTTAGCCAGAGGCACTATGGACCACGCACGTCATATAGACAGTGGAATAGACACAACACAGGTGTCAGAGGACTGCTCTGTGTTTTACCGCAATCTGCTCTCCACCTTTCTGAGATCATTTACATATCAAGGTTGTTGAAATGTATGAATGGACGTGACTATACTTCTAAATGGAGAAACAACAGAAAGAGATTTAATTCAACAGCTTCTCGGGGCTTCATCTGCATAAAGCCTTTGGGTTTTTACGTTATTTTTCTTGGGGGTAAAAAACGAATAATTTCCTCCTATTGTGATTGGTAGAAGAGTGTGGAGGAATGGCACCAAGGAATACCAGGACACATTGATCATTACCAAAACCGTCAACAAGTCTTTTTAGGATGAGAAGGGTACAAACTATAGTGTGTCATTTTGGGTGACACATCTTCGGATGACACATCATTTTGAATGACACATTTTGTATCATCTTTGGACTGTTTGGGCATAAATGTGAAACATGTCCAACCTTCCATGACTTAAGGGTTCCTCAAAGCCTCTGTGGTGTTCCCATTTGACACGTCCTTTCCCAATAATGGCCTTGTTGACCTGTTCTCCTTCAGTCTCAGTGTTTAGTGTCCCTGTGTGATTGACTGAGGACACCCGCCCCGGTCCTATTATCTCTTATGAATATTTTAGATGCCATATCTTCAGTCACCATTCTCTACTGATTCTCCTCAGGTGGAGAAAAACAGAAAGTCATTGAAACGTAATAAAAATATTCTGCCGATAATGTCCTGCTGATAGGTTTTGATTAGGTTTTAATGCTTAACTGAACCTGGCTCTACAGTATCTGTCCTCTTGGTTGATTTTGAGCATTTCTATTTGGGCTGAGCTCCCCCATTGTTATTTGAGCGCTAATGTCAAGTAAATAGCTAGCTAATCGACAAAGAAAGTTCAGACTGAAGACATTAGTCTAGACTAAGACTCACCATTCTTAAGTACGTTTCCTTCTTTATTGTGAAGATATAAAACGAGGGAGACAGACTTCTATTCAGTAAACGGTGGTGATTGATAATAGTACTTAACACATGGTACTGAACAACACAAGGAGAGAGAGGTCGTTCTAGTTCTGCTGAAGCAGACAAATAAAATGGAAGTTTTTGGAGCTTATCAGCGGCTCCAGAGTGTAGACGGACGGACAAAGCATCCAGGCCTTGTTCTTTTCTCAGCCAATAAAATGGCAGGGATGGAGTCCACAATCACGTTCAAACCTCTATAGAGGAGAGATATCTCACACTTATTGTTCATGTTCGTTTCTCTATGTAACTTTTATATGAGCGAGGGGGGAAAGGGAGAGAAAAAGAGAGAGTTTTACAATTATTATTAGTTTGTTGTTTTTGTTTTACTAATGCAAGTCCCAGACCTCATCCTAGTTGAATTCCATCTACCTAATGTTTCCGTAACATTAGCACCTCTAAGACAGCTTCTTAATCAACATCAACAGATGGAGAAGCCAATGCTTTCCTTTGTTTACTCATAAACGTGCTCAGTTAACTGATGTACATGCATTATTCATTAAAACGTCCAGCTAAACAACGGTTATCACTGCTATAGTGTAGCCTTGTATTGCACAGTTAAAAAACACAACTGCTACCTAATGGAGCTCAAAGCTTTTGATAAGAAATAAGCCTACATGTGTTCTAGCAAAGGGATTAAAATATACATTTAGCATACGACTAACCCTCTCTGGGATACTTCATAATTGTATAATTACCTGGAGAGAAGATAACCTCATTAAAAGAAGCAGGAATCCTTAGTTCAGCTTTGAGTTCAACAAGTTTCAAGTTATCAATATCAGTGTAACGAAATAGCAACACACACACACACCCACCTTTAGCCTCGTCTTTCTACTAGAAAGCCTTCCGCTCTCTGCATGGAGAGAAGTAAGATATCTACAGGAGACGGGAAATATGACCAGCCTCTCTAGGAAAGAGCTATTGTTTGAATCTTCAGGGCACTTATCGGCATGATCACTATCTGCCTTTCTGACGGTCAGGTGCTACATCTTCTCTACAGTATAATTCGTGTGAATACGGGATTCACTTCTCAGCTCTTCAAAAGAGAAATCCCTTTTTTAAGTGTGGTCTTACCTTTAGATGATGTAGTGTTGCGATCATACCTTGTGCGGCTCAATGTGAGCTTGTAATATGGCACTGAGCTGTTTTAACAGATATATTGTGTTTCAGCTAAGCATTCACTTAGAGAGAATCATATGTTTTGATAAGAGAATATAATATGTTACAGTGTGGTATTGTCTTTTCTGTCACCAGAATATGTGTTAGCTAAATCCACTGTAAACTCCATGAGAACGGTCATTCATTATTTAGGATATGAGACAATTGTGTTAATTGTAATTGATTGGTTATACACATGAGACTAAGGCCTGTATTCAATCGATTGCAGAACGCAGTTCTCCAGATAACTATGTCATAAGTGCACATATACACACCAGACCTAACCTTAGATTTTCTAAATCATTGATGCATATTCTATTTCACATTTGCATCGAGGAGAATTGTGTTGTTTGTTTCGCTTGGAAAATGACCTTGCTGTGAAAATGAGTAATGTAATGTTAGAGAGTGACTAAGCTGTTAGTGATATTCAATGTAGACCCTTTTTATATTGAATAAAGGAATGTTTCATCTCTATTCATTTCTAAGAGCCAACGAGGAAGCCTTATGATATTCGCCTCTGTTTTTGTCTGGAGAAAAGGGCCTTTCCTCCCTGTGTAAAATAGAACATGGAACCACTAATTTAGCACCGCACAATCAAGGTGCCAATACTCCTTAATAGCTTTGTCTCAAAGTGTGCAATGCATCCAAGATTTCAGCGAGGATGACTATAAACCTTCATGTCTTTACACCCCCAGCAGACAGTGTAGATAGGCAATAATAAGCTAGCATCAGGACTGTGAGGAGGTTAGACAGGGGACCGTAAAATAGTTTTGGACATTATGCTGACTTTGATTCTGAGCTGTGTTATGGAGAGTGCAGGAATAAGCTAGCGCCGGGCGGTATGGTCGGACAGGGGAGAGTACTGTCCTTTTTTACATTGTGCTTGTAGTTGTACCGGTGCTGGGCTCTTCTGTGCTGTGGAGAGCCGAGTTGATGATCACCCCTCAGTTGGTGTTCACATCACTCGCTGATAAGCAGCAGCTCTATTGAAAGAAGGCTTGTTGCAGGGAAACTAACCATCCCTACACTAGACCTGGGGCTGATGGGATGGATCCCTCTCCTATCCACAGCTACATGGTTGTCAGAACTCTTCAGCACACTGCCAGACAGACCTCTCTCTCTCCACAGCCTAATGTCCTCTTCTGATCTCCTGTTTGGCCACTTAGGGTTGGTGGGCTCCCTCTCCCATCCCTCCCACATCCAGAGTGATCTAAAACAGGCCTCTCCAGCATCCTCTCCAGTACACAGACAGCCTAATCTCAGAACTAGGGCTGGAATCAATCTGTATCGCTAAAGTTCAGCGTTACAGCTTGATTGACATTTAAAGGCAACCCACTGGGCATAGATGTAATTTCAACGTCTATTTAATTTAAAAAAACATTTGATTGAGTTGTTAACTAACATGAAATCAACAAAATGTCACGGCGTTGGGTGAAAATAAGACTTTCGCGAATCCAATCAGTTTTCCATGTTGATTCAACGTCATCACATTGAATTTTGTCATTGAAATGACGTGGAAATGAAGTTGATTCAAATAGTTCTGCTGAGTAGGAATGTTCCCACGTTAGCGGAGACTGCATTCATGGTAAACGCTACATATGTTGTCTCAAACAGGAATGACCTTTACATTTTGTTTGTGCTTCAGTGATACAGATGGAATCTCTCCATCATCTCCTATTGGTCCACTATGGCTGTGCTCTACCTATGACAAGGCAGCAGGCTCAGGGAGGGAGACCTGCGATGCGTAGCTACCAGTGATGTAAAGTACATAAGTAGTACTTTAAAGTATTTCTACTTAAGTTGTTTTTTTGGGGTATCTGTACTATACTTTTTTTGGACAACTTTTACTTTACTACATTCCTAAAGAAAATATTGTACTTTTTATTCCACATATTTTCCCTGACAACCCAAAGTACTCAATACATTTTGAATGCTTATCAGGACAGGAAAATTGTGAAATTCACACTTATCAAAAGAACACATGGTCATCCCTACTGCCTATTGTCTGGCGGACTCACTAAACACAAATGCATCTTTGTAAATATTGTCTGAGTGCTGGAGTGTGCCCCTTGCTATCCGTACACACACACATATATATATATATATAATCAAATGGTGCCTTCTGGTTTGCTTAATATAAGGAATTTGAAGTGATTTATACATACTTTTGATACTTAAGTATATTTAAAACCAAATAATTTGACTTTTAGGTAAGTAGCATTTTACTGGGTGACTTCCACTTTTAACTTTATATTAAGGTATCTATACTTTTACTCAAATATGACAATTGGGTACTTTTTCCACCACTGGAAGCTACAGCCACAACATTACCCATTTTATCTGATTGTGAGTTATTAGGTGTTAAGTCTACCCTGCAATGAAATCGTTAACCTCACAATGCTTTACCTAACTTTAGAATAGTAGTCTACTGCTACTTAAAATGGCCCACGTTCTTTGAATGTCTTGGATAATTCCCCACTCTATTATCTGGCGTCTGTATTGTTACATTTTAAACGGTGAGTTTAAAAGCATTAGCTAGGCTTACCTCACTTTGTTGTTTTTCCATGCTCTGTCCCTTAACAGCAATGAGACTAATGTAACAGACACACATTAGCTCATCGCTGCAGAGAAGACTGCTGTTATTGCACCTGGTTGTGGGAACATCATTAATGCATTGAGAGAGAAATGCTCTGGGTTGCTCCCAGTAAAGTATGTGTTAAAGGAACCAGCAGTACCTGTTCCAGCCCCCCTGGTCTCCTCAGTCTCCCCTCATCTAGGACGTTTAATTCTGCTCTACAGCAAGCAGCAACGCGCTTCATCTAATGACATTTGATTCAACGTAGCGGAGGAGAACTTTGCACAAGGCTCCCTGTTTGTTATAACATTTTGCTTTGTAAAGGATTTACTTGCTAACTTGTGTGTGTGTTGGTACACTTCACATTCACTCTCCATTCATCAAATCTACACAGTGTACAAAACATAAACAAACTGATCAGGTGAATCCAGAGAAAAGCTTTGATCCATTATTGATGTCACTTGTTAAATCCACTTCAATCAGTGTAGATGAAGGGGAGGAGACAGGTTAAAGAAGGATTTTTAACCAATGAGACAATTGACAAATTATTTTAATGCCTTTGAATGGGGCATGGTAGTAGGTGCCAAGCGTACCGGTTTGTGCAAGAACTGCAAAGCTGCTGGTTTTTTCCACGTTCAACAGTTTCCCGTGTGTCAAGAACAGTCCACCACTTAAAGGACACCCAGCCAACTTGACACAACTGTGGGAAGCATTGGGGTCAACATGGGCCATCATCCCGGTGGAACGCTTTCACACCTTGTAGAGTCACTGCCCCGAAGGTAAAAGGGGGGAGGGGTGTTCTTAATGTTTCATACTCCATGTATATTACACATGAGCACCGACCCTTTAGTCTCTCTCCTTCATTTACCAGTGGTAAACCTGGAGAGTTGATGCATCATGCATTACTTTATGTGCTTCTGTCTGAACGAAGGGGATGGGTTACAGCGCTGCATGGGAATTTATATCTCCTACATTAAGTTACCAGGGAAGTTTACAAGACTTGTCAATTTGCCAGACAGAAGAATGAGTGCAACTCTTTGCTCCTATTTACCAAATACATGCAAACAACGGCCTTTCAGAAGTTGTCTCAACTCAACATGTATTATTAACATGCATTGTAGGATTTTATTGATACACAGTGATACAGAGGCCCACACATACAAGCTCAGTAGTAAAAATGTACACATCCATGTTTACGGAGCGAGAGAGAGAGATCAAGCTAATTGCAGTAGCAGAAAGCAATAGATGTGATTGTCCATTCATGTGGTGGAATAATACACCTCAGAATATATGACCGTATTTCCATAGAGATAGAAGTAGAATCATATTACCAAGAGGATGCTGCTTGGTAACCATGTTAACAGGAGAGTATCTCTACGGTGCTGCTCAGACAGATTGTTGTGAGAGAAGGGTTGGACACATAACACAGAACTTGACTGGACCTGACACACTTCTCCCATTTGGAGCGCATCAGGACGGTACAGTGCCATACATCATGGGTAAGTTGAGTGAAAAGCAGGAAAGAGGTGACACGAACAATACAACACGTCCATGGCCGATGCGTTTCAATGATTATGGTGATGAAATTCATCATATGATTTTAAAGGTGATTTCCAAAATGCAGTAAGATGTACTGTATCCTACATGCTTCAACAAAGAGTACACACAAATACCTCAGAGTTATAGCAGCTATTTACAAATGATTAAGTGACATCAGCTAACCGCTAGAATATTTAGTCCAATGTCCTCTCCTCGAGTGCGCCATCCATCCATGCCTTCAGCGGTGGGCAGCAAGTGGGTGAACCCGTCTCTCCTCGTTTACATCTGATGTTTAGAGACTAGGAGAATCGAGAAAAATACATTTGATATTCACGGATAGAGTGCCAGGCTCTATGCCCCAGCCTCTATGGGTGCCTCCAGTGCTTTGATGTGCACGCTGGGCAGGCCGAACCAGGATGGGGGCAGCTCCTTTCCTTGGCCAGCACTGTCATCCTGGAACTTGATGTTAAGGTAGAAGTCTCCCGTGTAGAGGAACAGGAGAGCTCCCATACACACAGAGTTCTCTGTGGGCTTCACCTGGGAAAACAACACAAAAGAGACATTCAGAGTACCTATGGATAGCTAACTCATTGGAGAATAGTTTCACCACCAATCACACACCAACATGCGCGTACACACACACACACCGTGTCTATGTAGAAGGTGTTAGATCCTATGAAGGTGACTGCGTCCTGCAGGTCATAGTTCTGAACTCCGTTCTGGTAGTCCTGGAAGGGAACCACGGTCAGGGCGAACGGTCCGACCGCGTTCTTACTACGATTGGTCAGTTTCACCTCCAATGGCACGGCGTCGCCCACCCTACAGTCGGCGATGATGTCACAGTCACACGGTTTCCCGTTCACCACCACATCTAGAGAGAGAGGAGGTTAGGGATGAACACCTAAATATCGAGACATTGTTTCAATTAAAACATGGAAGCATGAATTGCTGAGTGGACAGTCACCTGCTGTAAATTAATTTGTTCCTCTTTGAAATATTAGTGCTTGGTTGGATTTGAGGTTTGACTACTATTTCTGTAATTAAACACATCAGTATGGTTATCTTGAGACAACCTGTAGCTTTGTAAATAAAAGCAAAATGAGGGCCGCAACTGATATCAAGTCTTTTAGATAGTAAGGAATGAATTTGTGAACAGAAGACAGACTTGTGGAGATCTTAAACGCGTCATGGAACAATTTCACTCAACATGTATTTTTCCCAATCACAGGCGTGTCTCTCTCCGTCTCCTCAACAACCTGCATTCTCATCTCAGAATGAACCCCCCTCAGAGCTCTCTCTCTGCTATGCCCTTTCCATTTCATTTGCATTCATGAAAACACTATACACAGCCTTCACATGTGCAGACATGTCTCACAGCATATTGTTTCTGGTGTGGGATCAAAAGTTTAAAAGGCGCTTTTATTTAAATTAACGGAGAGCGAGGAAGCTCTGGGGATTAAATAAATTCAGACTGCATCCTATCAATCTCACGCATGACTCATTTATGTCAAGAAGGGACAAATGAGATGGTTGGAAAACCACCACCTCCCCCTCATTCTACTCCCATACTCTCACAGAGAGGCACTATCTCTCCCCTCTTTCTGCCTCTTCTCTCTCCCTCTGCATCGCCCCTTTCTGACATGTCCAACTGAGTTGAATTAAGGTGTACATTTAATTTCTCTAATGTGTAGCCAATCCAGATATGGTACTGTTTGGTTCAGGTGGAACCACCATGTTTGTTTCTATAATGAGCTCTATGGTTCTTCAGAAGATGAGGGAGGGAGAGAAACACACACACACACACACTAGTGCAAGGCCTTGTGGCTGTAGTTAGAAGTGCTAGTCAGAGACACTGAGGTCATGCGACATGAAAGAGCCGGGTGTGTGTTGGGGTGCGTCCTCTGCTGTGGTGTGTTGTACCACAGATTGCGGAGCCTCACAGGCAGACGTACACAGACAGGGAGCCTGAAGACTGGAGGGAGCATCCAGAGCTGAGCCGTGTCACACTGAGCCCCCTCCCTAGTGAAACAGAGCCAGGGTGTCCCACCCCAGGGAATCTGCAACTCTACCACGGTGCCATTCAGCTACACATCTACACTGTATGTTTGAACCTGGAACAACACATTCAGCTACACATCTACACTGAATGTTTGAACCTGGAACGACACATTCAGCTACACATCTACACTGAATGTTTGAACCTGGAACGACACATTCAGCTACACATCTACACTGTATGTTTGAACCTGGAACGACACATTCAGCTACACATCTACACTGTATGTTTGAACCTGGAACGACACATTCAGCTACACATCTACACTGAATGTTTGAACCTGGAACGACACATTCAGCTACACATCTACACTGTATGTTTGAACCTGGAACGACACATTCAGCTACACATCTACACTGTATGTTTGAACCTGGAACGACACATTCAGCTACACATCTACACTGTATGTTTGAACCTGGAACGACACATTCAGCTACACATCTACACTGTATGTTGAACCTGGAACGACACATTCAGCTACACATCTACACTGTATGTTGAACCTGGAACGACACATTCAGCTACACATCTACACTGTATGTTTGAACCTGGAACGACACATTCAGCTACACATCTACACTGAATGTTTGAACCTGGAACGACACATTCAGCTACACATCTACACTGTATGTTGAACCTGGAACGACACATTCAGCTACACATCTACACTGAATGTTTGAACCTGGAACGACACATTCAGCTACACATCTACACTGTATGTTTGAACCTGGAACGACACATTCAGCTACACATCTACACTGAATGTTTGAACCTGGAACGACACATTCAGCTACACATCTACACTGAATGTTTGAACCTGGAACGACACATTCAGCTACACATCTACACTGTATGTTTGAACCTGGAACGACACATTCAGCTACACATCTACACTGTATGTTTGAACCTGGAACGACACATTCAGCTCCAGCTAGCTATACGTCTGCATTGTCAATCTACCGAGCAGTCTCTTAACAGTCTCTTAACTCACTGCAATAGACGAAGCTACTTCTGTCAAAAACCGAGGATGCGTACACAGAGGTTCTCTAGAGGAGAGCGGTGTATGTCTCTCTGTCTGTGAGGAAAAAGTTGTCTCCAAAACGTGTTGTGATGGAATATGATTGACAGTGTAAGAAGAGAGGGAGAGACGACTGTGATAGACGACAGTCAAGTCAAAGAGTAGTAATGTGATCAGTACAGAGATGTAATGTCACTGTCAACATTACCATTACCCCTGAGTAGCAGAGGGGTTTTCTGGTAGGAATCCACTCTCCGTTCTAACAGGATACTACAGTGTATAATCCAGATGGTTTTCTTGTCTCTTTACTCACATAAAAGCCAGGTCATTATTTGGTGCAATTATGCTAAACATGGATCTGTGAGTATTTGAATAGTCCCTTCAACATATTGTTCATGATATTTGGGCTTTAGTGTCTCCACAGCTTGGAGGGACCAATACACTCCTACAATACACAACATTCATAGGTAGGAGATTCTAACGTGACACCTTTCCAATTGGTTAGATGTAGTTGTTCAAAAGCTTGTTGGTAGGAGATGTGTAAATTACAGGTACAGTTGTAAACAGGGATGATGAATTCCAACACATTAACTAGTGAACAAAAGAGGAAGGCAAGTGTGAGCTGAGCAACAGGCTGGTTTCTGTCGGGGGGCCGGAACATAATCATTTGTACACTGGAAATTGACCACAACTAAACCCCAAATTAGATTATATTTAAAAATACCAATGATTTGTAGCTGAACTCCTGGTGATTTTAGTCTTTTTTTAAACTAAAAACCTTTGGGGGCTCAGATACAAAACACTAGAGGGACACTTTTGACCCGCG